>NW_028173519.1:0-72500 GCF_963971535.1 Notolepis coatsorum
ATCTCTCGCTGGAATCGGACCCGCGCTCGTAAATCATCCATCTTACTCTCTAGCGAACGAGCATTCGCCAGGAAGATAGATGGAATAGCCGGACGGTAAGCAGATTTCCTTAGTCTTAATCTGATCCCGCTCCTCTTCCCCCTGTGTTTCTTCTTTGTCTTGCGGCCGTCTTTGTCTCCCGCGTTGTCTTTGTCTCGTCTGATCTCCGTTGGCCATTCTTGGCATGATAAAGTGTCTCTAAACTCCTCTTTGAGTCCGGAGTTTAGGTCAATTAGTGACTGGCGGTCGTATGATGTCCCCGCCAGTGATGCTTCGATAAAAAAAGTAGTAAAAACAAACATAATAACAAAAAATTTGCACATTCGTTGCTGAGCAAAACCCATGGCGACTGACTCAGGGTCACGCCAAAAGAACAAAAGAATATACCCTGCAATACTTCACATCGTCGATAAACAAGGAGCAAGGGTTTTCCTCAACTCGCCTGAAGATGCAGCCAAATACATGGCAGCACAAAACGCAGGATAGTGTATAAATGGCCTTTTAATCTCTGTTATGCATGGTCACCATATAGTATAAACTTTAATGAAACGATGATTTGGGACAGAGAGAGCTACGAGCTCAGAGTTATTGAATGTTTTCCCCGTTGGGCTTCTATTATTGCGGACATATTGGATTCAAAATTGGAACGATATAGAGAAGATGAACATGGCGTTGAAGTGATCCTTATTTTTAAGAGTATGGAATTCTAACAACATTCCAGAACATACTGGAACATTCGAACACTGTAAAAACGACATATGTGACTCGCCGTGACCAAACCCGATTTGATCCGCAAAGGGGGAGGTGCTCTGAAATGAAGAAAATGTCTTGCTGTTTAGAAAATCCTAAAAATCGAAATCTTGATTTTTTTTACATATGTGAATTGTCATTGATGTGTTCCCTTATTTGCCCTTAGTTGCAAACTTAAATACAACTTGTAAATGAGGTAATTATTGTTATAATAGTTCCACAAATTTTCTTCCAAGTGAGGAGAAAAAACTACACGCGCGGGCTGTGGGCCTGTCCACAGGGGCCAAGTACTGTACTTAATAGGTGTTAACACACAGACGTCATTAGCTTTAGAATAACACACTATTAATACACTATCTTAATGTTATAAGTTCAGATGATTTATAAGCAACGTAACGCAGTGTCTAAAAAAAAGATTAAAAAAAAAGAGGCCTTGACGGCCTTTATAAAACGTGTGTTTTAACTTAATTAAAAACCATTAAAACACAGTTCGAATTTTATGAGCGAACGAATTTCGGTAGGGTGCATTTTTTCCAACCTAATGGCTAAAAGTAAATTAATTTAATACGGAAACGGAGTGATAAAAAATGGCTTTTTCATCGGCTTTTTCATTATTGTGGGGGCCCTGATGTAAACTGCGCTGGGGCGCGATGAGGGCGCGTTAACCCTTTCACTGCCACACTACAGAAGCGCTTAGTAATGCTTCGCCTCAACTCCGTTTCTGGTAGAACTAGTGAGCGAATCTTTAATATTTTTTTTGATTCATATTCAGAGGTAATTCGTCGAGATATTTATAATTGGTATTTAGCAAAAATAAATATTAGAAATATGGTAAAAAAAACCTTTTTATCCGTCACTACCACACTACAGAAGGTTACCCTTTCACTGCCACACTACAGAAGCGCTTAGTAATGCTTCGCCTCAACTCCGTTTCTGGTAGAACTAGTGAGCGAATCTTTAATATTTTTTTTGATTCATATTCAGAGGTAATTCGTCGAGATATTTATAATTGGTATTTAGCAAAAATAAATATTAGAAATATGGTAAAAAAAACTATGTATCCATTTTTTTATCCGTCACTACCACACTACAGAAGGTTAACCTTTCACTACCACACTACAGAAGGTTAACCTAGTTGTTGTGTCTTTCACTACCACACTACATGTATTTACATCTAAATGCTTATTGGTCAGGCGGTGACGTCATTAAGTTGATGCCATTGATCGGTGAGTATTAAACAGAGAGCAGGGCAGTGCATGTTTGCCAGTCACCATGGAACCCAGTCAACCCACAGCGAGGGCACTTGCCGAGGCATTAAACCGGTTTGCTCACTTCGGAGCACACTGTGTTGAAGACGAACGCGCTTTAGGAACATTCATCACGGATTTCTTTCCGCAGAAGAAAAATCCAAAAAGAAACTCAGATTCTGGTTCAGAAGAAGAAGACAATTGTGACGAGTTAGAGGCAGATGATGATGATGGTGACAACACTAACGGATTTGAAGACGAGGCAGAGCCAGAAAATGATGGTGATGGTGGTGATGGTGACAAAACTAACGGATTTGAAGACGAGGCAGAGCCAGAATCTGATGATGGTGACAACACACCTAACGGATTTGGAGACAAGGTAGAACACGTAATGTGCGTTGTGGAAGTTGAATCTGACGAGAACCACAAACGCCAAATGGAAAGACTTTTGCGATTTACTTGTAAATGCGTCCAGGTTGATAAAGAAAATGACATTCTTAATCGGCGGTCATGTATCACAAAATTGGACCGTGATGAAGTTTACACAAGGCGTTTTGAGATAGCGGCTCTCGAAGAGGATCATAAAGACTTGATTATTATGGCGCAGCTCCAGGCTTTTGGTCGAAAGTCAGAATGGACTATCGGAAATAAATCGTTTTCCAAAAAAAGACAACGTGCTTACACAAACTATTTCTTCGGGGCGATACAAATCTGCCGTGAAGCTTTCCTCTTCATCCACGGGTAAGTTATTATTATTGTCTATTTAAAACTAATATAGTACATCATGCCTATTTTTTTTTAAATGATAATAAAATCTTGAAACTTGATTAGTCTTGTTTATTATCAGGGTCCCCCATTTTATTAAAACTAATTATAGTACATTATAGTAGAGTATAGTAGCATAGTATAGTATAAAGTATAGCAGATAGTATAGACCAAAGACACTATTTGTGTCTTTTGATTTGTGCCACAATTACAATAACTATCTCTCTCTGTCTCCACAATCATGTAGACTGGGTGTGGTACAGACAGGTACCGGTACTTGTGATGATGATGATTGATGATGATGATGATCTAACTTCTCTGTCTCTGTCTCCACAATCATGTAGACTGGGTGTGGTACAGACAGGTACCGGTACTTGTGATGATGATGATCTAACTATCTCTCTCTCTGTCTCCCCCCCCCCCCTCTTCTCTCCCAAGAATAGGTAAGGATCGCTTGATTGCAATAAGCAAACACATGTCAGAAAATGGCATGTGTCTTCGCACAAAGAAGCGATCGCCACACAACAACAAGCATTGCATAAAATATGAAGATATCGAAAAAGTAGTTCAATTTGTGTTGAATTATGCAGAAGATCATGCTGTTCACCTCCCTGGACGCCAGGCACACCAAAAGAACTTTACCGGTCAGCTGTTACCATCTTGCGTCACGAAGGCATCTGTGTGGCGTTTATATACCAAGGCAATGCCAGTTGGTAGGTGTAAGCAAATCTTTGTCAAAGAAATAGGTCAAATAGGTCTTTGTCAAATAAAAACAAAGCTTGAAAATGAATGACATTGTGCTAACATGTGTTCTTATTAATCTTTCAGACCAGCGAGCAGTGGGCCTGTCCACATTTAAGTCCCTCTGGAGGCAATTACTGAGTCATATCAGAGCAATCAAACCAATGTCTGATCTTTGCTGGGTGTGTCAGAAGAACAATTATCTGGTTAGTGAACATCACAGTGTTATGAACTTTGAACTGCAACTTCTGTATGAAAAGTGTTATACAAATACAGTTTATTATTATTAATATTAATCATCATTTACTTAACTTTTTTTTTTCAGATTTTCAAAAGTGCCAATCTGCCAGAGGCTGAGAAGTCTGCAAAGCTGAAGCAGCAGGAACAACATCTGGCGCATGTAACCTCCGAGCGGGCTGCCTACAAGGGCATGCTTAAAGCCGCCAAGGAGATCGGTGATGGTCTTTCTCTGGGTGGTCATGTGCCACCGGCAAGCAAGCCCTTGACAATGCATTACAGTTTCGACTACGCTCAAAAGGTGACTACATACCAAGCCCTCTTTCACAACATCATGTTATAATTGTTATAACTACTGCATTGCTCCCTTTTTTTTCTTTCTAAAATCCTTATTCATTTATTGCAGGTGCACTACCCATCAGACCCCCTTCAACCAGGGCCCATGTACTTCTTGGCTCCACGCAAGTGCAGCATATTCGGTGTTTGCTGTGAGGCGATTCCACGGCAAGTCAACTATTTGGTGGATGAGGGGATGGAGTCCAGCAAAGGTAGCAACGCCGTCATAAGCTACCTGCACCACTTCTTCAAAGACCATGGTCTTGGGGAGACAGATGTTGACCTTCACTGTGACAACTGCAGTGGCCAAAACAAGAACAAGTACATGTTGTGGTACTTAGCGTGGCGAGCGCTACATGGTCTTCACCATCGTGTCAATCTCCACCTGCTGATTGTAGGCCACACAAAGTTTTCCCCGGACAGTTTCTTTGGGCTTCTCAAGCAGCGTTTCAGAAAGACCAAGGTGAACACTCTTGATGAGATTGCAGCAGTCGTAAGGGACAGCTCAGTGGCTGGAATCAACATACCACAGCTAGTGGGAAAGGAAGATGGCACTGTAATCGTGCAGTCCTACAACTGGCAGGAACATCTGGGGCCTTACTTCAAGCCACTGCCACAGATCAAGCAGTACCAGCACTTTAGGTGGGTGTGGTGTGTTGTGTATTTACTGTAATTAATTATTCACACTTTAGTGCAAAGAATGTCATTGGTAAATGATACAAATGCATTGATATTGTTATGTGCCCTGTACTAACGTTTCACTTTATTATTGCAGCTTTGATTCCAAGGAACCTGGTGTGGTTGTGGCAAAGATGTCTATTGATGGCGCTGAAACCAGATTCCAGCTGCTCCGTGACGTCCGTGTCCTGCCGCCTATAGATGGACTTCCTGTGCTGCCACCACCGGGACTGGACTCTGCAAGACAACACTATCTGTTCCACAAGATCAGAGAGTTCTGTGATGAGGAAGCCCAGGACGTAACATGCCCGGCACCACCAGCCAAAATATCCAGCGGCGGTTCAAAAAGACCACGGTGATCATCTGGAGAGGCCATTGAACATTGACTTTAGCATGTCTATTTTTATCTCGTGTTATTTTAAATGCTAATAAAATCTTGAAACTTGATTTTGTCTCTTGTTTATTATCAGGGTCCCTTTCACTACCACACTACAGAAGGTTAACCCTTTCACTACCACACTACAGAAGGTTAACCTTTCACTACCACACTACAGAAGGTTAACCTTTCACTACCACACTACAGAAGGTTAACCCTTTCACTACCACACTACAGAAGGTTAACCTTTCACTACCAGACTACAGAAGGTTAACCTAGTTGTTGTGTCTTTCACTACCACACTACATGTATTTACATCTAAATGCTTCTGGAGAGGCCATCAGAACATTGAACATTGACTTTAGCATGTCTATTTTTATCTCGTGTTATTTTAAATGCTAATAAAATCTTGAAACTTGATTTTGTCTCTTGTTTATTATCAGGGTCCCTTTCACTACCACACTACAGAAGGTTAACCCTTTCACTACCACACTACAGAAGGTTAACCTTTCACTACCACACTACAGAAGGTTAACCTTTCACTACCACACTACAGAAGGTTAACCTTTCACTACCACACTACAGAAGGTTAACCTTTCACTACCACACTACAGAAGGTTAACCCTTTCACTACCACACTACAGAAGGTTAACCTTTCACTACCAGACTACAGAAGGTTAACCTAGTTGTTGTGTCTTTCACTACCACACTACATGTATTTACATCTAAATGCTTCTGGAGAGGCCATCAGAACATTGAACATTGACTTTAGCATGTCTATTTTTATCTCGTGTTATTTTAAATGCTAATAAAATCTTGAAACTTGATTAAGTTTCTTGTTTATTATCAGGGTCCCTTTCACTACCACTACCAGTCACCAGACTCATTTTAATAACAAAGAGCCTCAGACTGGAAAGCTGCCAGGTGTTAATTGCCCTAGAGAGAGGGGGGCCATGGATTACAATGACTTCTGGGTAGTGTTGTAGTTGTTTCACTATTGTCACTGAATAGCCTGCTCGTCTCTTGAAGGCTATTATCTCTGAATACGTTTTGTGATAATCACCATGAATCATAGGAAGTAGCTTGCAAAGTATCCCACCAAAATGTTCAAGTGATGGCTTATTTTGAAGGTATGAATCTGTACTTTCGTAATATGTAAAAAAAAAAAAAATGAAGATCCCTCAACATGACCCTGAAGTCCATACCTGGTCACATATTCGCTTATGAAATAAAAACACATTCTAAACAGTCTTTTGCCATTCTAATGCCATTATCTGCATTGAAGGGCTATTTAGACTGTCTTAGTAAGGTTGCTGGCTTGAAATTTAGCACTTGTAAAAAGATATTCGCTTATGAAATAAAAACACATTCTAAACAGTCTTTTGCCATTCTAATGCCATTATCTGCATTGAAGGGCTATTTAGACTGTCTTAGTAAGGTTGCTGGCTTGAAATTTAGCACTTGTAAAAAGATATTCGCTTATGAAATAAAAACACATTCTAAACAGTCTTTTGCCATTCTAATGCCATTATCTGCATTGTAGGGCTATTTAGACTGTCTTAGTAAGGTTGCTGGCTTGAAATTTAGCACTTGTAAAAAGATATTCGCTTATGAAATAAAAACACATTCTAAACAGTCTTTTGCCATTCTAATGCCATTATCTGCATTGTAGGGCTATTTAGACTGTCTTAGTAAGGTTGCTGGCTTGAAATTTAGCACTTGTAAAAAGATATTCGCTTATGAAATAAAAACACATTCTAAACAGTCTTTTGCCATTCTAATGCCATTATCTGCATTGTAGGGCTATTTAGACTGTCTTAGTAAGGTTGCTGGCTTGAAATTTAGCACTTGTAAAAAGATATTCGCTTATGAAATAAAAACACATTCTAAACAGTCTTTTGCCATTCTAATGCCATTATCTGCATTGTAGGGCTATTTAGACTGTCTTAGTAAGGTTGCTGGCTTGAAATTTAGCACTTGTAAAAAGATATTCGCTTATGAAATAAAAACACATTCTAAACAGTCTTTTGCCATTCTAATGCCATTATCTGCATTGAAGGGCTATTTAGACTGTCTTAGTAAGGTTGCTGGCTTGAAATTTAGCACTTGTAAAAAGATATTCGCTTATGAAATAAAAACACATTCTAAACAGTCTTTTGCCATTCTAATGCCATTATCTGCATTGAAGGGCTATTTAGACTGTCTTAGTAAGGTTGCTGGCTTGAAATTTAGCACTTGTAAAAAGATATTCGCTTATGAAATAAAAACACATTCTAAACAGTCTTTTGCCATTCTAATGCCATTATCTGCATTGTAGGGCTATTTAGACTGTCTTAGTAAGGTTGCTGGCTTGAAATTTAGCACTTGTAAAAAGATATTCGCTTATGAAATAAAAACACATTCTAAACAGTCTTTTGCCATTCTAATGCCATTATCTGCATTGAAGGGCTATTTAGACTGTCTTAGTAAGGTTGCTGGCTTGAAATTTAGCACTTGTAAAAAGATATTCGCTTATGAAATAAAAACACATTCTAAACAGTGTTTTGCCATTCTAATGCCATTATCTGCATTGTAGGGCTATAGTAAGGTTGCAGGCTTGAAATTTAGCACTTGTAAAAAGATATTCGCTTATGAAATAAAAACACATTGTAAACAGTCTTTTGCCATTCTAATGCCATTATCTGCATTGTAGGGCTATTTAGACTGTCTTAGTAAGGTTGCTGGCTTGAAATTTAGCACTTGTAAAAAGATATTCGCTTATGAAATAAAAACACATTCTAAACAGTCTTTTGCCATTCTAATGCCATTATCTGCATTGAAGGGCTATTTAGACTGTCTTAGTAAGGTTGCTGGCTTGAAATTTAGCACTTGTAAAAAGATATTCGCTTATGAAATAAAAACACATTCTAAACAGTCTTTTGCCATTCTAATGCCATTATCTGCATTGTAGGGCTATTTAGACTGTCTTAGTAAGGTTGCTGGCTTGAAATTTAGCACTTGTAAAAAGATATTCGCTTATGAAATAAAAACACATTCTAAACAGTCTTTTGCCATTCTAATGCCATTATCTGCATTGAAGGGCTATTTAGACTGTCTTAGTAAGGTTGCTGGCTTGAAATTTAGCACTTGTAAAAAGATATTCGCTTATGAAATAAACAGTGTTTTGCCATTCTAATGCCATTATCTGCATTGTAGGGCTATAGTAAGGTTGCAGGCTTGAAATTTAGCACTTGTAAAAAGATATTCGCTTATGAAATAAAAACACATTCTAAACAGTCTTTTGCCATTCTAATGCCATTATCTGCATTGTAGGGCTATTTAGACTGTCTTAGTAAGGTTGCTGGCTTGAAATTTAGCACTTGTAAAAAGATATTCGCTTATGAAATAAAAACACATTCTAAACAGTCTTTTGCCATTCTAATGCCATTATCTGCATTGAAGGGCTATTTAGACTGTCTTAGTAAGGTTGCTGGCTTGAAATTTAGCACTTGTAAAAAGATATTCGCTTATGAAATAAAAACACATTCTAAACAGTCTTTTGCCATTCTAATGCCATTATCTGCATTGTAGGGCTATTTAGACTGTCTTAGTAAGGTTGCTGGCTTGAAATGTTGCACTTGTAAAAAGATATTCGCTTATGAAATAAAAACACATTCTAAACAGTCTTTTGCCATTCTAATGCCATTATCTGCATTGTAGGGCTATTTAGACTGTCTTAGTAAGGTTGCTGGCTTGAAATGTTGCACTTGTAAAAAGATATTCGCTTATGAAATAAAAACACATTCTAAACAGTCTTTTGCCATTCTAATGCCATTATCTGCATTGTAGGGCTATTTAGACTGTCTTAGTAAGGTTGCTGGCTTGAAATTTAGCACTTGTAAAAAGATATTAGCTTATGAAATAAAAACACATTCTAAACAGTCTTTTGCCATTCTAATGCCATTATCTGCATTGTAGGGCTATTTAGACTGTCTTAGTAAGGTTGCTGGCTTGAAATTTAGCACTTGTAAAAAGATATTCGCTTATGAAATAAAAACACATTCTAAACAGTCTTTTGCCATTCTAATGCCATTATCTGCATTGTAGGGCTATTTAGACTGTCTTAGTAAGGTTGCTGGCTTGAAATTTAGCACTTGTAAAAAGATATTCGCTTATGAAATAAAAACACATTCTAAACAGTCTTTTGCCATTCTAATGCCATTATCTGCATTGTAGGGCTATTTAGACTGTCTTAGTAAGGTTGCTGGCTTGAAATTTAGCACTTGTAAAAAGATATTCGCTTATGAAATAAAAACACATTCTAAACAGTCTTTTGCCATTCTAATGCCATTATCTGCATTGAAGGGCTATTTAGACTGTCTTAGTAAGGTTGCTGGCTTGAAATTTAGCACTTGTAAAAAGATATTCGCTTATGAAATAAAAACACATTCTAAACAGTCTTTTGCCATTCTAATGCCATTATCTGCATTGTAGGGCTATTTAGACTGTCTTAGTAAGGTTGCTGGCTTGAAATGTAGCACTTGTAAAAAGATATTCGCTTATGAAATAAAAACACATTCTAAACAGTATTTTGCCATTCTAATGCCATTATCTGCATTGTAGGGCTATAGTAAGGTTGCAGGCTTGAAATTTAGCACTTGTAAAAAGATATTCGCTTATGAAATAAAAACACATTCTAAACAGTCTTTTGCCATTCTAATGCCATTATCTGCATTGTAGGGCTATTTAGACTGTCTTAGTAAGGTTGCTGGCATGAAATTTAGCACTTGTAAAAAGATATTCGCTTATGAAATAAAAACACATTCTAAACAGTCTTTTGCCATTCTAATGCCATTATCTGCATTGAAGGGCTATTTAGACTGTCTTAGTAAGGTTGCTGGCTTGAAATTTAGCACTTGTAAAAAGATATTCGCTTATGAAATAAAAACACATTCTAAACAGTCTTTTGCCATTCTAATGCCATTATCTGCATTGTAGGGCTATTTAGACTGTCTTAGTAAGGTTGCTGGCTTGAAATTTAGCACTTGTAAAAAGATATTCGCTTATGAAATAAAAACACATTCTAAACAGTCTTTTGCCATTCTAATGCCATTATCTGCATTGTAGGGCTATTTAGACTGTCTTAGTAAGGTTGCTGGCTTGAAATTTAGCACTTGTAAAAAGATATTCGCTTATGAAATAAAAACACATTCTAAACAGTCTTTTGCCATTCTAATGCCATTATCTGCATTGTAGGGCTATTTAGACTGTCTTAGTAAGGTTGCTGGCTTGAAATTTAGCACTTGTAAAAAGATATTCGCTTATGAAATAAAAACACATTCTAAACAGTCTTTTGCCATTCTAATGCCATTATCTGCATTGAAGGGCTATTTAGACTGTCTTAGTAAGGTTGCTGGCTTGAAATTTAGCACTTGTAAAAAGATATTCGCTTATGAAATAAAAACACATTCTAAACAGTCTTTTGCCATTCTAATGCCATTATCTGCATTGTAGGGCTATTTAGACTGTCTTAGTAAGGTTGCTGGCTTGAAATTTAGCACTTGTAAAAAGATATTCGCTTATGAAATAAAAACACATTCTAAACAGTCTTTTGCCATTCTAATGCCATTATCTGCATTGAAGGGCTATTTAGACTGTCTTAGTAAGGTTGCTGGCTTGAAATTTAGCACTTGTAAAAAGATATTCGCTTATGAAATAAAAACACATTCTAAACAGTCTTTTGCCATTCTAATGCCATTATCTGCATTGTAGGGCTATTTAGACTGTCTTAGTAAGGTTGCTGGCTTGAAATTTAGCACTTGTAAAAAGATATTCGCTTATGAAATAAAAACACATTCTAAACAGTCTTTTGCCATTCTAATGCCATTATCTGCATTGTAGGGCTATTTAGACTGTCTTAGTAAGGTTGCTGGCTTGAAATTTAGCACTTGTAAAAAGATATTCGCTTATGAAATAAAAACACATTCTAAACAGTCTTTTGCCATTCTAATGCCATTATCTGCATTGTAGGGCTATTTAGACTGTCTTAGTAAGGTTGCTGGCTTGAAATTTAGCACTTGTAAAAAGATATTCGCTTATGAAATAAAAACACATTCTAAACAGTCTTTTGCCATTCTAATGCCATTATCTGCATTGTAGGGCTATTTAGACTGTCTTAGTAAGGTTGCTGGCTTGAAATTTAGCACTTGTAAAAAGATATTCGCTTATGAAATAAAAACACATTCTAAACAGTCTTTTGCCATTCTAATGCCATTATCTGCATTGAAGGGCTATTTAGACTGTCTTAGTAAGGTTGCTGGCTTGAAATTTAGCACTTGTAAAAAGATATTCGCTTATGAAATAAAAACACATTCTAAACAGTGTTTTGCCATTCTAATGCCATTATCTGCATTGTAGGGCTATAGTAAGGTTGCAGGCTTGAAATTTAGCACTTGTGAAAAGATATTCGCTTATGAAATAAAAAGACATTCTAAACAGTCTTTTGCCATTCTAATGCCATTATCTGCATTGTAGGGCTATTTAGACTGTCTTAGTAAGGTTGCTGGCTTAAAATTTAGCACTTGTAAAAAGATATTCGCTTATGAAATAAAAACACATTCTAAACAGTCTTTTGCCATTCTAATGCCATTATCTGCATTGTAGGGCTATTTAGACTGTCTTAGTAAGGTTGCTGGCTTGAAATTTAGCACTTGTAAAAAGATATTCGCTTATGAAATAAAAACACATTCTAAACAGTATTTTGCCATTCTAATGCCATTATCTGCATTGAAGGGCTATTTAGACTGTCTTAGTAAGGTTGCTGGCTTGAAATTTAGCACTTGTAAAAAGATATTCGCTTATGAAATAAAAACACATTCTAAACAGTCTTTTGCCATTCTAATGCCATTATCTGCAT
This sequence comes from Notolepis coatsorum, assembly GCF_963971535.1. NCBI lineage: Eukaryota > Metazoa > Chordata > Actinopteri > Aulopiformes > Paralepididae > Notolepis > Notolepis coatsorum. The sequence goes on from NW_028173519.1 coordinate 12,065, forward strand.
TGTAGGGCTATTTAGACTGTCTTAGTAAGGTTGCTGGCTTGAAATTTAGCACTTGTAAAAAGATATTCGCTTATGAAATTAAAACACATTCTAAACAGTCTTTTGCCATTCTAATGCCATTATCTGCATTGAAGGGCTATTTAGACTGTCTTAGTAAGGTTGCTGGCTTGAAATTTAGCACTTGTAAAAAGATATTCGCTTATGAAATAAAAACACATTCTAAACAGTCTTTTGCCATTCTAATGCCATTATCTGCATTGAAGGGCTATTTAGACTGTCTTAGTAAGGTTGCTGGCTTGAAATTTAGCACTTGTAAAAAGATATTCGCTTATGAAATAAAAACACATTCTAAACAGTCTTTTGCCATTCTAATGCCATTATCTGCATTGTAGGGCTATTTAGACTGTCTTAGTAAGGTTGCTGGCTTGAAATTTAGCACTTGTAAAAAGATATTCGCTTATGAAATAAAAACACATTCTAAACAGTCTTTTGCCATTCTAATGCCATTATCTGCATTGAAGGGCTATTTAGACTGTCTTAGTAAGGTTGCTGGCTTGAAATTTAGCACTTGTAAAAAGATATTCGCTTATGAAATAAAAACACATTCTAAACAGTCTTTTGCCATTCTAATGCCATTATCTGCATTGTAGGGCTATTTAGACTGTCTTAGTAAGGTTGCTGGCTTGAAATTTAGCACTTGTAAAAAGATATTCGCTTATGAAATAAAAACACATTCTAAACAGTCTTTTGCCATTCTAATGCCATTATCTGCATTGTAGGGCTATTTAGACTGTCTTAGTAAGGTTGCTGGCTTGAAATTTAGCACTTGTAAAAAGATATTCGCTTATGAAATAAAAACACATTCTAAACAGTCTTTTGCCATTCTAATGCCATTATCTGCATTGTAGGGCTATTTAGACTGTCTTAGTAAGGTTGCTGGCTTGAAATTTAGCACTTGTAAAAAGATATTCGCTTATGAAATAAAAACACATTCTAAACAGTCTTTTGCCATTCTAATGCCATTATCTGCATTGTAGGGCTATTTAGACTGTCTTAGTAAGGTTGCTGGCTTGAAATTTAGCACTTGTAAAAAGATATTCGCTTATGAAATAAAAACACATTCTAAACAGTCTTTTGCCATTCTAATGCCATTATCTGCATTGAAGGGCTATTTAGACTGTCTTAGTAAGGTTGCTGGCTTGAAATTTAGCACTTGTAAAAAGATATTCGCTTATGAAATAAAAACACATTCTAAACAGTGTTTTGCCATTCTAATGCCATTATCTGCATTGTAGGGCTATAGTAAGGTTGCAGGCTTGAAATTTAGCACTTGTGAAAAGATATTCGCTTATGAAATAAAAAGACATTCTAAACAGTCTTTTGCCATTCTAATGCCATTATCTGCATTGTAGGGCTATTTAGACTGTCTTAGTAAGGTTGCTGGCTTGAAATTTAGCACTTGTAAAAAGATATTCGCTTATGAAATAAAAACACATTCTAAACAGTCTTTTGCCATTCTAATGCCATTATCTGCATTGTAGGGCTATTTAGACTGTCTTAGTAAGGTTGCTGGCTTGAAATTTAGCACTTGTAAAAAGATATTCGCTTATGAAATAAAAACACATTCTAAACAGTATTTTGCCATTCTAATGCCATTATCTGCATTGAAGGGCTATTTAGACTGTCTTAGTAAGGTTGCTGGCTTGAAATTTAGCACTTGTAAAAAGATATTCGCTTATGAAATAAAAACACATTCTAAACAGTCTTTTGCCATTCTAATGCCATTATCTGCATTGTAGGGCTATTTAGACTGTCTTAGTAAGGTTGCTGGCTTGAAATTTAGCACTTGTAAAAAGATATTCGCTTATGAAATTAAAACACATTCTAAACAGTCTTTTGCCATTCTAATGCCATTATCTGCATTGAAGGGCTATTTAGACTGTCTTAGTAAGGTTGCTGGCTTGAAATTTAGCACTTGTAAAAAGATATTCGCTTATGAAATAAAAACACATTCTAAACAGTCTTTTGCCATTCTAATGCCATTATCTGCATTGTAGGGCTATAGTAAGGTTGCAGGCTTGAAATTTAGCACTTGTAAAAAGATATTCGCTTATGAAATAAAAACACATTCTAAACAGTCTTTTGCCATTCTAATGCCATTATCTGCATTGTAGGGCTATTTAGACTGTCTTAGTAAGGTTGCTGGCTTGAAATTTAGCACTTGTAAAAAGATATTCGCTTATGAAATAAAAACACATTCTAAACAGTCTTTTGCCATTCTAATGCCATTATCTGCATTGAAGGGCTATTTAGACTGTCTTAGTAAGGTTGCTGGCTTGAAATTTAGCACTTGTAAAAAGATATTCGCTTATGAAATAAAAACACATTCTAAACAGTCTTTTGCCATTCTAATGCCATTATCTGCATTGTAGGGCTATTTAGACTGTCTTAGTAAGGTTGCTGGCTTGACATTTAGCACTTGTAAAAAGATATTCGCTTATGAAATAAAAACACATTCTAAACAGTCTTTTGCCATTCTAATGCCATTATCTGCATTGAAGGGCTATTTAGACTGTCTTAGTAAGGTTGCTGGCTTGAAATTTAGCACTTGTAAAAAGATATTTGCTTATGAAATAAAAACACATTCTAAACAGTCTTTTGCCATTCTAATGCCATTATCTGCATTGTAGGGCTATTTAGACTGTCTTAGTAAGGTTGCTGGCTTGAAATTTAGCACTTGTAAAAAGATATTCGCTTATGAAATAAAAACACATTCTAAACAGTCTTTTGCCATTCTAATGCCATTATCTGCATTGAAGGGCTATTTAGACTGTCTTAGTAAGGTTGCTGGCTTGAAATTTAGCACTTGTAAAAAGATATTCGCTTATGAAATAAAAACACATTCTAAACAGTCTTTTGCCATTCTAATGCCATTATCTGCATTGTAGGGCTATTTAGACTGTCTTAGTAAGGTTGCTGGCTTGAAATTTAGCACTTGTAAAAAGATATTCGCTTATGAAATAAAAACACATTCTAAACAGTCTTTTGCCATTCTAATGCCATTATCTGCATTGTAGGGCTATTTAGACTGTCTTAGTAAGGTTGCTGGCTTGAAATTTAGCACTTGTAAAAAGATATTCGCTTATGAAATAAAAACACATTCTAAACAGTCTTTTGCCATTCTAATGCCATTATCTGCATTGTAGGGCTATTTAGACTGTCTTAGTAAGGTTGCTGGCTTGAAATTTAGCACTTGTAAAAAGATATTCGCTTATGAAATAAAAACACATTCTAAACAGTCTTTTGCCATTCTAATGCCATTATCTGCATTGAAGGGCTATTTAGACTGTCTTAGTAAGGTTGCTGGCTTGAAATTTAGCACTTGTAAAAAGATATTCGCTTATGAAATAAAAACACATTCTAAACAGTCTTTTGCCATTCTAATGCCATTATCTGCATTGAAGGGCTATTTAGACTGTCTTAGTAAGGTTGCTGGCTTGAAATTTAGCACTTGTAAAAAGATATTCGCTTATGAAATAAAAACACATTCTAAACAGTCTTTTGCCATTCTAATGCCATTATCTGCATTGAAGGGCTATTTAGACTGTCTTAGTAAGGTTGCTGGCTTGAAATTTAGCACTTGTAAAAAGATATTCGCTTATGAAATAAAAACACATTCTAAACAGTCTTTTGCCATTCTAATGCCATTATCTGCATTGTAGGGCTATTTAGACTGTCTTAGTAAGGTTGCTGGCTTGAAATTTAGCACTTGTAAAAAGATATTCGCTTATGAAATAAAAACACATTCTAAACAGTCTTTTGCCATTCTAATGCCATTATCTGCATTGTAGGGCTATTTAGACTGTCTTAGTAAGGTTGCAGGCTTGAAATTTAGCACTTGTAAAAAGATATTCGCTTATGAAATAAAAACACATTCTAAACAGTCTTTTGCCATTCTAATGCCATTATCTGCATTGTAGGGCTATTTAGACTGTCTTAGTAAGGTTGCTGGCTTGAAATTTAGCACTTGTAAAAAGATATTCGCTTATGAAATAAAAACACATTCTAAACAGTCTTTTGCCATTCTAATGCCATTATCTGCATTGAAGGGCTATTTAGACTGTCTTAGTAAGGTTGCTGGCTTGAAATTTAGCACTTGTAAAAAGATATTCGCTTATGAAATAAAAACACATTCTAAAACAGTCTTTTGCCATTCTAATGCCATTATCTGCATTGTAGGGCTATTTAGACTGTCTTAGTAAGGTTGCAGGCTTGAAATTTAGCACTTGTAAAAAGATATTCGCTTATGAAATAAAAACACATTCTAAACAGTCTTTTGCCATTCTAATGCCATTATCTGCATTGTAGGGCTATTTAGACTGTCTTAGTAAGGTTGCTGGCTTGAAATTTAGCACTTGTAAAAAGATATTCGCTTATGAAATAAAAACACATTCTAAACAGTCTTTTGCCATTCTAATGCCATTATCTGCATTGTAGGGCTATTTAGACTGTCTTAGTAAGGTTGCTGGCTTGAAATTTAGCACTTGTAAAAAGATATTCGCTTATGAAATAAAAACACATTCTAACAGTCTTTTGCCATTCTAATGCCATTATCTGCATTGTAGGGCTATTTAGACTGTCTTAGTAAGGTTGCTGGCTTGAAATTTAGCACTTGTAAAAAGATATTCGCTTATGAAATAAAAACACATTCTAAACAGTCTTTTGCCATTCTAATGCCATTATCTGCATTGTAGGGCTATTTAGACTGTCTTAGTAAGGTTGCTGGCTTGAAATTTAGCACTTGTAAAAAGATATTCGCTTATGAAATAAAAACACATTCTAAACAGTCTTTTGCCATTCTAATGCCATTATCTGCATTGTAGGGCTATTTAGACTGTCTTAGTAAGGTTGCTGGCTTGAAATTTAGCACTTGTAAAAAGATATTCGCTTATGAAATAAAAACACATTCTAAACAGTCTTTTGCCATTCTAATGCCATTATCTGCATTGTAGGGCTATTTAGACTGTCTTAGTAAGGTTGCTGGCTTGAAATTTAGCACTTGTAAAAAGATATTCGCTTATGAAATAAAAACACATTCTAAACAGTCTTTTGCCATTCTAATGCCATTATCTGCATTGTAGGGCTATTTAGACTGTCTTAGTAAGGTTGCTGGCTTGAAATTTAGCACTTGTAAAAAGATATTCGCTTATGAAATAAAAACACATTCTAAACAGTCTTTTGCCATTCTAATGCCATTATCTGCATTGTAGGGCTATTTAGACTGTCTTAGTAAGGTTGCTGGCTTGAAATTTAGCACTTGTAAAAAGATATTCGCTTATGAAATAAAAACACATTCTAAACAGTCTTTTGCCATTCTAATGCCATTATCTGCATTGTAGGGCTATTTAGACTGTCTTAGTAAGGTTGCTGGCTTGAAATTTAGCACTTGTAAAAAGATATTCGCTTATGAAATAAAAACACATTCTAAACAGTCTTTTGCCATTCTAATGCCATTATCTGCATTGTAGGGCTATTTAGACTGTCTTAGTAAGGTTGCTGGCTTGAAATTTAGCACTTGTAAAAAGATATTCGCTTATGAAATAAAAACACATTCTAAACAGTCTTTTGCCATTCTAATGCCATTATCTGCATTGAAGGGCTATTTAGACTGTCTTAGTAAGGTTGCTGGCTTGAAATTTAGCACTTGTAAAAAGATATTCGCTTATGAAATAAAAACACATTCTAAACAGTCTTTTGCCATTCTAATGCCATTATCTGCATTGTAGGGCTATTTAGACTGTCTTAGTAAGGTTGCTGGCTTGAAATTTAGCACTTGTAAAAAGATATTCGCTTATGAAATAAAAACACATTCTAAACAGTCTTTTGCCATTCTAATGCCATTATCTGCATTGTAGGGCTATTTAGACTGTCTTAGTAAGGTTGCTGGCTTGAAATTTAGCACTTGTAAAAAGATATTCGCTTATGAAATAAAAACACATTCTAAACAGTCTTTTGCCATTCTAATGCCATTATCTGCATTGAAGGGCTATTTAGACTGTCTTAGTAAGGTTGCTGGCTTGAAATTTAGCACTTGTAAAAAGATATTCGCTTATGAAATAAAAACACATTCTAAACAGTCTTTTGCCATTCTAATGCCATTATCTGCATTGTAGGGCTATTTAGACTGTCTTAGTAAGGTTGCTGGCTTGAAATTTAGCACTTGTAAAAAGATATTCGCTTATGAAATAAAAACACATTCTAAACAGTCTTTTGCCATTCTAATGCCATTATCTGCATTGAAGGGCTATTTAGACTGTCTTAGTAAGGTTGCTGGCTTGAAATTTAGCACTTGTAAAAAGATATTCGCTTATGAAATAAAAACACATTCTAAACAGTCTTTTGCCATTCTAATGCCATTATCTGCATTGTAGGGCTATTTAGACTGTCTTAGTAAGGTTGCTGGCTTGAAATTTAGCACTTGTAAAAAGATATTCGCTTATGAAATAAAAACACATTCTAAACAGTCTTTTGCCATTCTAATGCCATTATCTGCATTGTAGGGCTATTTAGACTGTCTTAGTAAGGTTGCTGGCTTGAAATTTAGCACTTGTAAAAAGATATTCGCTTATGAAATAAAAACACATTCTAAACAGTCTTTTGCCATTCTAATGCCATTATCTGCATTGTAGGGCTATTTAGACTGTCTTAGTAAGGTTGCTGGCTTGAAATTTAGCACTTGTAAAAAGATATTCGCTTATGAAATAAAAACACATTCTAAACAGTCTTTTGCCATTCTAATGCCATTATCTGCATTGTAGGGCTATTTAGACTGTCTTAGTAAGGTTGCTGGCTTGAAATTTAGCACTTGTAAAAAGATATTCGCTTATGAAATAAAAACACATTCTAAACAGTCTTTTGCCATTCTAATGCCATTATCTGCATTGAAGGGCTATTTAGACTGTCTTAGTAAGGTTGCTGGCTTGAAATTTAGCACTTGTAAAAAGATATTCGCTTATGAAATAAAAACACATTCTAAACAGTCTTTTGCCATTCTAATGCCATTATCTGCATTGAAGGGCTATTTAGACTGTCTTAGTAAGGTTGCTGGCTTGAAATTTAGCACTTGTAAAAAGATATTCGCTTATGAAATAAAAACACATTCTAAACAGTCTTTTGCCATTCTAATGCCATTATCTGCATTGAAGGGCTATTTAGACTGTCTTAGTAAGGTTGCTGGCTTGAAATTTAGCACTTGTAAAAAGATATTCGCTTATGAAATAAAAACACATTCTAAACAGTCTTTTGCCATTCTAATGCCATTATCTGCATTGTAGGGCTATTTAGACTGTCTTAGTAAGGTTGCTGGCTTGAAATTTAGCACTTGTAAAAAGATATTCGCTTATGAAATAAAAACACATTCTAAACAGTCTTTTGCCATTCTAATGCCATTATCTGCATTGAAGGGCTATTTAGACTGTCTTAGTAAGGTTGCTGGCTTGAAATTTAGCACTTGTAAAAAGATATTCGCTTATGAAATAAAAACACATTCTAAACAGTCTTTTGCCATTCTAATGCCATTATCTGCATTGTAGGGCTATTTAGACTGTCTTAGTAAGGTTGCTGGCTTGAAATTTAGCACTTGTAAAAAGATATTCGCTTATGAAATAAAAACACATTCTAAACAGTCTTTTGCCATTCTAATGCCATTATCTGCATTGAAGGGCTATTTAGACTGTCTTAGTAAGGTTGCTGGCTTGAAATTTAGCACTTGTAAAAAGATATTCGCTTATGAAATAAAAACACATTCTAAACAGTGTTTTGCCATTCTAATGCCATTATCTGCATTGTAGGGCTATAGTAAGGTTGCAGGCTTGAAATTTAGCACTTGTAAAAAGATATTCGCTTATGAAATAAAAACACATTGTAAACAGTCTTTTGCCATTCTAATGCCATTATCTGCATTGTAGGGCTATTTAGACTGTCTTAGTAAGGTTGCTGGCTTGAAATTTAGCACTTGTAAAAAGATATTCGCTTATGAAATAAAAACACATTCTAAACAGTCTTTTGCCATTCTAATGCCATTATCTGCATTGTAGGGCTATTTAGACTGTCTTAGTAAGGTTGCTGGCTTGAAATTTAGCACTTGTAAAAAGATATTCGCTTATGAAATTAAAACACATTCTAAACAGTCTTTTGCCATTCTAATGCCATTATCTGCATTGAAGGGCTATTTAGACTGTCTTAGTAAGGTTGCTGGCTTGAAATTTAGCACTTGTAAAAAGATATTCGCTTATGAAATAAAAACACATTCTAAACAGTCTTTTGCCATTCTAATGCCATTATCTGCATTGTAGGGCTATAGTAAGGTTGCAGGCTTGAAATTTAGCACTTGTAAAAAGATATTCGCTTATGAAATAAAAACACATTCTAAACAGTCTTTTGCCATTCTAATGCCATTATCTGCATTGTAGGGCTATTTAGACTGTCTTAGTAAGGTTGCTGGCTTGAAATTTAGCACTTGTAAAAAGATATTCGCTTATGAAATAAAAACACATTCTAAACAGTCTTTTGCCATTCTAATGCCATTATCTGCATTGAAGGGCTATTTAGACTGTCTTAGTAAGGTTGCTGGCTTGAAATTTAGCACTTGTAAAAAGATATTCGCTTATGAAATAAAAACACATTCTAAACAGTCTTTTGCCATTCTAATGCCATTATCTGCATTGTAGGGCTATTTAGACTGTCTTAGTAAGGTTGCTGGCTTGACATTTAGCACTTGTAAAAAGATATTCGCTTATGAAATAAAAACACATTCTAAACAGTCTTTTGCCATTCTAATGCCATTATCTGCATTGTAGGGCTATTTAGACTGTCTTAGTAAGGTTGCTGGCTTGAAATTTAGCACTTGTAAAAAGATATTCGCTTATGAAATAAAAACACATTCTAAACAGTCTTTTGCCATTCTAATGCCATTATCTGCATTGTAGGGCTATTTAGACTGTCTTAGTAAGGTTGCTGGCTTGAAATTTAGCACTTGTAAAAAGATATTCGCTTATGAAATAAAAACACATGCTAAACAGTCTTTTGCCATTCTAATGCCATTATCTGCATTGAAGGGCTATTTAGACTGTCTTAGTAAGGTTGCTGGCTTGAAATTTAGCACTTGTAAAAAGATATTCGCTTATGAAATAAAAACACATTCTAAACAGTCTTTTGCCGGCTTGAAATTTAGCACTTGTAAAAAGATATTCGCTTATGAAATAAAAACACATTCTAAACAGTCTTTTGCCATTCTAATGCCATTATCTGCATTGTAGGGCTATTTAGACTGTCTTAGTAAGGTTGCTGGCTTGAAATTTAGCACTTGTAAAAAGATATTCGCTTATGAAATAAAAACACATTCTAAACAGTCTTTTGCCATTCTAATGCCATTATCTGCATTGAAGGGCTATTTAGACTGTCTTAGTAAGGTTGCTGGCTTGAAATTTAGCACTTGTAAAAAGATATTCGCTTATGAAATAAAAACACATTCTAAACAGTCTTTTGCCATTCTAATGCCATTATCTGCATTGTAGGGCTATAGTAAGGTTGCAGGCTTGACATTTAGCACTTGTAAAAAGATATTCGCTTATGAAATAAAAACACATTCTAAACAGTCTTTTGCCATTCTAATGCCATTATCTGCATTGTAGGGCTATTTAGACTGTCTTAGTAAGGTTGCTGGCTTGAAATTTAGCACTTGTAAAAAGATATTCGCTTATGAAATAAAAACACATTCTAAACAGTCTTTTGCCATTCTAATGCCATTATCTGCATTGTAGGGCTATAGTAAGGTTGCAGGCTTGAAATTTAGCACTTGTAAAAAGATATTCGCTTATGAAATAAAAACACATTCTAAACAGTCTTTTGCCATTCTAATGCCATTATCTGCATTGTAGGGCTATTTAGACTGTCTTAGTAAGGTTGCTGGCTTGAAATTTAGCACTTGTAAAAAGATATTCGCTTATGAAATAAAAACACATTCTAAACAGTCTTTTGCCATTCTAATGCCATTATCTGCATTGAAGGGCTATTTAGACTGTCTTAGTAAGGTTGCTGGCTTGAAATTTAGCACTTGTAAAAAGATATTCGCTTATGAAATAAAAACACATTCTAAACAGTGTTTTGCCATTCTAATGCCATTATCTGCATTGTAGGGCTATTTAGACTGTCTTAGTAAGGTTGCTGGCTTGAAATTTAGCACTTGTAAAAAGATATTCGCTTATGAAATAAAAACACATTCTAAACAGTCTTTTGCCATTCTAATGCCATTATCTGCATTGTAGGGCTATTTAGACTGTCTTAGTAAGGTTGCTGGCTTGAAATTTAGCACTTGTAAAAAGATATTCGCTTATGAAATAAAAACACATTCTAAACAGTCTTTTGCCATTCTAATGCCATTATCTGCATTGTAGGGCTATTTAGACTGTCTTAGTAAGGTTGCTGGCTTGAAATTTAGCACTTGTAAAAAGATATTCGCTTATGAAATAAAAACACATTCTAAACAGTCTTTTGCCATTCTAATGCCATTATCTGCATTGAAGGGCTATTTAGACTGTCTTAGTAAGGTTGCTGGCTTGAAATTTAGCACTTGTAAAAAGATATACGCTTATGAAATAAAAACACATTCTAAACAGTCTTTTGCCATTCTAATGCCATTATCTGCATTGTAGGGCTATTTAGACTGTCTTAGTAAGGTTGCTGGCTTGAAATTTAGCACTTGTAAAAAGATATTCGCTTATGAAATAAAAACACATTCTAAACAGTCTTTTGCCATTCTAATGCCATTATCTGCATTGAAGGGCTATTTAGACTGTCTTAGTAAGGTTGCTGGCTTGAAATTTAGCACTTGTAAAAAGATATTCGCTTATGAAATAAAAACACATTCTAAACAGTCTTTTGCCATTCTAATGCCATTATCTGCATTGAAGGGCTATTTAGACTGTCTTAGTAAGGTTGCTGGCTTGAAATTTAGCACTTGTAAAAAGATATTCGCTTATGAAATAAAAACACATTCTAAACAGTGTTTTGCCATTCTAATGCCATTATCTGCATTGTAGGGCTATAGTAAGGTTGCAGGCTTGAAATTTAGCACTTGTAAAAAGATATTCGCTTATGAAATAAAAACACATTCTAAACAGTCTTTTGCCATTCTAATGCCATTATCTGCATTGTAGGGCTATTTAGACTGTCTTAGTAAGGTTGCTGGCTTGAAATTTAGCACTTGTAAAAAGATATTCGCTTATGAAATAAAAACACATTCTAAACAGTCTTTTGCCATTCTAATGCCATTATCTGCATTGTAGGGCTATTTAGACTGTCTTAGTAAGGTTGCTGGCTTGAAATTTAGCACTTGTAAAAAGATATTCGCTTATGAAATAAAAACACATTCTAAACAGTCTTTTGCCATTCTAATGCCATTATCTGCATTGAAGGGCTATTTAGACTGTCTTAGTAAGGTTGCTGGCTTGAAATTTAGCACTTGTAAAAAGATATTCGCTTATGAAATAAAAACACATTCTAAACAGTGTTTTGCCATTCTAATGCCATTATCTGCATTGTAGGGCTATAGTAAGGTTGCAGGCTTGAAATTTAGCACTTGTAAAAAGATATTCGCTTATGAAATAAAAACACATTCTAAACAGTCTTTTGCCATTCTAATGCCATTATCTGCATTGTAGGGCTATTTAGACTGTCTTAGTAAGGTTGCTGGCTTGAAATTTAGCACTTGTAAAAAGATATTCGCTTATGAAATAAAAACACATTCTAAACAGTCTTTTGCCATTCTAATGCCATTATCTGCATTGAAGGGCTATTTAGACTGTCTTAGTAAGGTTGCTGGCTTGAAATTTAGCACTTGTAAAAAGATATTCGCTTATGAAATAAAAACACATTCTAAACAGTCTTTTGCCATTCTAATGCCATTATCTGCATTGTAGGGCTATTTAGACTGTCTTAGTAAGGTTGCTGGCTTGAAATTTAGCACTTGTAAAAAGATATTCGCTTATGAAATAAAAACACATTCTAAACAGTCTTTTGCCATTCTAATGCCATTATCTGCATTGAAGGGCTATTTAGACTGTCTTAGTAAGGTTGCTGGCTTGAAATTTAGCACTTGTAAAAAGATATTCGCTTATGAAATAAAAACACATTCTAAACAGTCTTTTGCCATTCTAATGCCATTATCTGCATTGAAGGGCTATTTAGACTGTCTTAGTAAGGTTGCTGGCTTGAAATTTAGCACTTGTAAAAAGATATTCGCTTATGAAATAAAAACACATTCTAAACAGTGTTTTGCCATTCTAATGCCATTATCTGCATTGTAGGGCTATAGTAAGGTTGCAGGCTTGAAATTTAGCACTTGTAAAAAGATATTCGCTTATGAAATAAAAACACATTCTAAACAGTCTTTTGCCATTCTAATGCCATTATCTGCATTGTAGGGCTATTTAGACTGTCTTAGTAAGGTTGCTGGCTTGAAATTTAGCACTTGTAAAAAGATATTCGCTTATGAAATAAAAACACATTCTAAACAGTCTTTTGCCATTCTAATGCCATTATCTGCATTGTAGGGCTATTTAGACTGTCTTAGTAAGGTTGCTGGCTTGAAATTTAGCACTTGTAAAAAGATATTCGCTTATGAAATAAAAACACATTCTAAACAGTGTTTTGCCATTCTAATGCCATTATCTGCATTGTAGGGCTATAGTAAGGTTGCTGGCTTGAAATTTAGCACTTGTAAAAAGATATTCGCTTATGAAATAAAAACACATTCTAAACAGTGTTTTGCCATTCTAATGCCATTATCTGCATTGTAGGGCTATTTAGACTGTCTTAGTAAGGTTGCTGGCTTGAAATTTAGCACTTGTAAAAAGATATTCGCTTATGAAATAAAAACACATTCTAAACAGTGTTTTGCCATTCTAATGCCATTATCTGCATTGTAGGGCTATTTAGACTGTCTTAGTAAGGTTGCTGGCTTGAAATTTAGCACTTGTAAAAAGATATTCGCTTATGAAATAAAAACACATTCTAAACAGTGTTTTGCCATTCTAATGCCATTATCTGCATTGTAGGGCTATAGTAAGGTTGCAGGCTTGAAATTTAGCACTTGTAAAAAGATATTCGCTTATGAAATAAAAACACATTCTAAACAGTCTTTTGCCATTCTAATGCCATTATCTGCATTGTAGGGCTATTTAGACTGTCTTAGTAAGGTTGCTGGCTTGAAATTTAGCACTTGTAAAAAGATATTCGCTTATGAAATAAAAACACATTCTAAACAGTCTTTTGCCATTCTAATGCCATTATCTGCATTGTAGGGCTATTTAGACTGTCTTAGTAAGGTTGCTGGCTTGAAATTTAGCACTTGTAAAAAGATATTCGCTTATGAAATAAAAACACATTCTAAACAGTGTTTTGCCATTCTAATGCCATTATCTGCATTGTAGGGCTATAGTAAGGTTGCTGGCTTGAAATTTAGCACTTGTAAAAAGATATTCGCTTATGAAATAAAAACACATTCTAAACAGTCTTTTGCCATTCTAATGCCATTATCTGCATTGTAGGGCTATTTAGACTGTCTTAGTAAGGTTGCTGGCTTGAAATTTAGCACTTGTAAAAAGATATTCGCTTATGAAATAAAAACACATTCTAAACAGTCTTTTGCCATTCTAATGCCATTATCTGCATTGAAGGGCTATTTAGACTGTCTTAGTAAGGTTGCTGGCTTGAAATTTAGCACTTGTAAAAAGATATTCGCTTATGAAATAAAAACACATTCTAAACAGTCTTTTGCCATTCTAATGCCATTATCTGCATTGTAGGGCTATTTAGACTGTCTTAGTAAGGTTGCTGGCTTGAAATTTAGCACTTGTAAAAAGATATTCGCTTATGAAATAAAAACACATTCTAAACAGTGTTTTGCCATTCTAATGCCATTATCTGCATTGTAGGGCTATAGTAAGGTTGCTGGCTTGAAATTTAGCACTTGTAAAAAGATATTCGCTTATGAAATAAAAACACATTCTAAACAGTCTTTTGCCATTCTAATGCCATTATCTGCATTGAAGGGCTATTTAGACTGTCTTAGTAAGGTTGCTGGCTTGAAATTTAGCACTTGTAAAAAGATATTCGCTTATGAAATAAAAACACATTCTAAACAGTCTTTTGCCATTCTAATGCCATTATCTGCATTGTAGGGCTATAGTAAGGTTGCAGGCTTGAAATTTAGCACTTGTAAAAAGATATTCGCTTATGAAATAAAAACACATTCTAAACAGTCTTTTGCCATTCTAATGCCATTATCTGCATTGTAGGGCTATTTAGACTGTCTTAGTAAGGTTGCTGGCTTGAAATTTAGCACTTGTAAAAAGATATTCGCTTATGAAATAAAAACACATTCTAAACAGTCTTTTGCCATTCTAATGCCATTATCTGCATTGAAGGGCTATTTAGACTGTCTTAGTAAGGTTGCTGGCTTGAAATTTAGCACTTGTAAAAAGATATTCGCTTATGAAATAAAAACACATTCTAAACAGTCTTTTGCCATTCTAATGCCATTATCTGCATTGTAGGGCTATTTAGACTGTCTTAGTAAGGTTGCTGGCTTGACATTTAGCACTTGTAAAAAGATATTCGCTTATGAAATAAAAACACATTCTAAACAGTCTTTTGCCATTCTAATGCCATTATCTGCATTGTAGGGCTATTTAGACTGTCTTAGTAAGGTTGCTGGCTTGAAATTTAGCACTTGTAAAAAGATATTCGCTTATGAAATAAAAACACATTCTAAACAGTCTTTTGCCATTCTAATGCCATTATCTGCATTGTAGGGCTATTTAGACTGTCTTAGTAAGGTTGCTGGCTTGAAATTTAGCACTTGTAAAAAGATATTCGCTTATGAAATAAAAACACATGCTAAACAGTCTTTTGCCATTCTAATGCCATTATCTGCATTGAAGGGCTATTTAGACTGTCTTAGTAAGGTTGCTGGCTTGAAATTTAGCACTTGTAAAAAGATATTCGCTTATGAAATAAAAACACATTCTAAACAGTCTTTTGCCGGCTTGAAATTTAGCACTTGTAAAAAGATATTCGCTTATGAAATAAAAACACATTCTAAACAGTCTTTTGCCATTCTAATGCCATTATCTGCATTGTAGGGCTATTTAGACTGTCTTAGTAAGGTTGCTGGCTTGAAATTTAGCACTTGTAAAAAGATATTCGCTTATGAAATAAAAACACATTCTAAACAGTCTTTTGCCATTCTAATGCCATTATCTGCATTGAAGGGCTATTTAGACTGTCTTAGTAAGGTTGCTGGCTTGAAATTTAGCACTTGTAAAAAGATATTCGCTTATGAAATAAAAACACATTCTAAACAGTCTTTTGCCATTCTAATGCCATTATCTGCATTGTAGGGCTATAGTAAGGTTGCAGGCTTGACATTTAGCACTTGTAAAAAGATATTCGCTTATGAAATAAAAACACATTCTAAACAGTCTTTTGCCATTCTAATGCCATTATCTGCATTGTAGGGCTATTTAGACTGTCTTAGTAAGGTTGCTGGCTTGAAATTTAGCACTTGTAAAAAGATATTCGCTTATGAAATAAAAACACATTCTAAACAGTCTTTTGCCATTCTAATGCCATTATCTGCATTGTAGGGCTATAGTAAGGTTGCAGGCTTGAAATTTAGCACTTGTAAAAAGATATTCGCTTATGAAATAAAAACACATTCTAAACAGTCTTTTGCCATTCTAATGCCATTATCTGCATTGTAGGGCTATTTAGACTGTCTTAGTAAGGTTGCTGGCTTGAAATTTAGCACTTGTAAAAAGATATTCGCTTATGAAATAAAAACACATTCTAAACAGTCTTTTGCCATTCTAATGCCATTATCTGCATTGAAGGGCTATTTAGACTGTCTTAGTAAGGTTGCTGGCTTGAAATTTAGCACTTGTAAAAAGATATTCGCTTATGAAATAAAAACACATTCTAAACAGTGTTTTGCCATTCTAATGCCATTATCTGCATTGTAGGGCTATTTAGACTGTCTTAGTAAGGTTGCTGGCTTGAAATTTAGCACTTGTAAAAAGATATTCGCTTATGAAATAAAAACACATTCTAAACAGTCTTTTGCCATTCTAATGCCATTATCTGCATTGTAGGGCTATTTAGACTGTCTTAGTAAGGTTGCTGGCTTGAAATTTAGCACTTGTAAAAAGATATTCGCTTATGAAATAAAAACACATTCTAAACAGTCTTTTGCCATTCTAATGCCATTATCTGCATTGTAGGGCTATTTAGACTGTCTTAGTAAGGTTGCTGGCTTGAAATTTAGCACTTGTAAAAAGATATTCGCTTATGAAATAAAAACACATTCTAAACAGTCTTTTGCCATTCTAATGCCATTATCTGCATTGAAGGGCTATTTAGACTGTCTTAGTAAGGTTGCTGGCTTGAAATTTAGCACTTGTAAAAAGATATACGCTTATGAAATAAAAACACATTCTAAACAGTCTTTTGCCATTCTAATGCCATTATCTGCATTGTAGGGCTATTTAGACTGTCTTAGTAAGGTTGCTGGCTTGAAATTTAGCACTTGTAAAAAGATATTCGCTTATGAAATAAAAACACATTCTAAACAGTCTTTTGCCATTCTAATGCCATTATCTGCATTGAAGGGCTATTTAGACTGTCTTAGTAAGGTTGCTGGCTTGAAATTTAGCACTTGTAAAAAGATATTCGCTTATGAAATAAAAACACATTCTAAACAGTCTTTTGCCATTCTAATGCCATTATCTGCATTGAAGGGCTATTTAGACTGTCTTAGTAAGGTTGCTGGCTTGAAATTTAGCACTTGTAAAAAGATATTCGCTTATGAAATAAAAACACATTCTAAACAGTGTTTTGCCATTCTAATGCCATTATCTGCATTGTAGGGCTATAGTAAGGTTGCAGGCTTGAAATTTAGCACTTGTAAAAAGATATTCGCTTATGAAATAAAAACACATTCTAAACAGTCTTTTGCCATTCTAATGCCATTATCTGCATTGTAGGGCTATTTAGACTGTCTTAGTAAGGTTGCTGGCTTGAAATTTAGCACTTGTAAAAAGATATTCGCTTATGAAATAAAAACACATTCTAAACAGTCTTTTGCCATTCTAATGCCATTATCTGCATTGTAGGGCTATTTAGACTGTCTTAGTAAGGTTGCTGGCTTGAAATTTAGCACTTGTAAAAAGATATTCGCTTATGAAATAAAAACACATTCTAAACAGTCTTTTGCCATTCTAATGCCATTATCTGCATTGAAGGGCTATTTAGACTGTCTTAGTAAGGTTGCTGGCTTGAAATTTAGCACTTGTAAAAAGATATTCGCTTATGAAATAAAAACACATTCTAAACAGTGTTTTGCCATTCTAATGCCATTATCTGCATTGTAGGGCTATAGTAAGGTTGCAGGCTTGAAATTTAGCACTTGTAAAAAGATATTCGCTTATGAAATAAAAACACATTCTAAACAGTCTTTTGCCATTCTAATGCCATTATCTGCATTGTAGGGCTATTTAGACTGTCTTAGTAAGGTTGCTGGCTTGAAATTTAGCACTTGTAAAAAGATATTCGCTTATGAAATAAAAACACATTCTAAACAGTCTTTTGCCATTCTAATGCCATTATCTGCATTGAAGGGCTATTTAGACTGTCTTAGTAAGGTTGCTGGCTTGAAATTTAGCACTTGTAAAAAGATATTCGCTTATGAAATAAAAACACATTCTAAACAGTCTTTTGCCATTCTAATGCCATTATCTGCATTGTAGGGCTATTTAGACTGTCTTAGTAAGGTTGCTGGCTTGAAATTTAGCACTTGTAAAAAGATATTCGCTTATGAAATAAAAACACATTCTAAACAGTCTTTTGCCATTCTAATGCCATTATCTGCATTGAAGGGCTATTTAGACTGTCTTAGTAAGGTTGCTGGCTTGAAATTTAGCACTTGTAAAAAGATATTCGCTTATGAAATAAAAACACATTCTAAACAGTCTTTTGCCATTCTAATGCCATTATCTGCATTGAAGGGCTATTTAGACTGTCTTAGTAAGGTTGCTGGCTTGAAATTTAGCACTTGTAAAAAGATATTCGCTTATGAAATAAAAACACATTCTAAACAGTGTTTTGCCATTCTAATGCCATTATCTGCATTGTAGGGCTATAGTAAGGTTGCAGGCTTGAAATTTAGCACTTGTAAAAAGATATTCGCTTATGAAATAAAAACACATTCTAAACAGTCTTTTGCCATTCTAATGCCATTATCTGCATTGTAGGGCTATTTAGACTGTCTTAGTAAGGTTGCTGGCTTGAAATTTAGCACTTGTAAAAAGATATTCGCTTATGAAATAAAAACACATTCTAAACAGTCTTTTGCCATTCTAATGCCATTATCTGCATTGTAGGGCTATTTAGACTGTCTTAGTAAGGTTGCTGGCTTGAAATTTAGCACTTGTAAAAAGATATTCGCTTATGAAATAAAAACACATTCTAAACAGTGTTTTGCCATTCTAATGCCATTATCTGCATTGTAGGGCTATAGTAAGGTTGCTGGCTTGAAATTTAGCACTTGTAAAAAGATATTCGCTTATGAAATAAAAACACATTCTAAACAGTGTTTTGCCATTCTAATGCCATTATCTGCATTGTAGGGCTATTTAGACTGTCTTAGTAAGGTTGCTGGCTTGAAATTTAGCACTTGTAAAAAGATATTCGCTTATGAAATAAAAACACATTCTAAACAGTGTTTTGCCATTCTAATGCCATTATCTGCATTGTAGGGCTATTTAGACTGTCTTAGTAAGGTTGCTGGCTTGAAATTTAGCACTTGTAAAAAGATATTCGCTTATGAAATAAAAACACATTCTAAACAGTGTTTTGCCATTCTAATGCCATTATCTGCATTGTAGGGCTATAGTAAGGTTGCAGGCTTGAAATTTAGCACTTGTAAAAAGATATTCGCTTATGAAATAAAAACACATTCTAAACAGTCTTTTGCCATTCTAATGCCATTATCTGCATTGTAGGGCTATTTAGACTGTCTTAGTAAGGTTGCTGGCTTGAAATTTAGCACTTGTAAAAAGATATTCGCTTATGAAATAAAAACACATTCTAAACAGTCTTTTGCCATTCTAATGCCATTATCTGCATTGTAGGGCTATTTAGACTGTCTTAGTAAGGTTGCTGGCTTGAAATTTAGCACTTGTAAAAAGATATTCGCTTATGAAATAAAAACACATTCTAAACAGTGTTTTGCCATTCTAATGCCATTATCTGCATTGTAGGGCTATAGTAAGGTTGCTGGCTTGAAATTTAGCACTTGTAAAAAGATATTCGCTTATGAAATAAAAACACATTCTAAACAGTCTTTTGCCATTCTAATGCCATTATCTGCATTGTAGGGCTATTTAGACTGTCTTAGTAAGGTTGCTGGCTTGAAATTTAGCACTTGTAAAAAGATATTCGCTTATGAAATAAAAACACATTCTAAACAGTCTTTTGCCATTCTAATGCCATTATCTGCATTGAAGGGCTATTTAGACTGTCTTAGTAAGGTTGCTGGCTTGAAATTTAGCACTTGTAAAAAGATATTCGCTTATGAAATAAAAACACATTCTAAACAGTCTTTTGCCATTCTAATGCCATTATCTGCATTGTAGGGCTATTTAGACTGTCTTAGTAAGGTTGCTGGCTTGAAATTTAGCACTTGTAAAAAGATATTCGCTTATGAAATAAAAACACATTCTAAACAGTGTTTTGCCATTCTAATGCCATTATCTGCATTGTAGGGCTATAGTAAGGTTGCTGGCTTGAAATTTAGCACTTGTAAAAAGATATTCGCTTATGAAATAAAAACACATTCTAAACAGTCTTTTGCCATTCTAATGCCATTATCTGCATTGAAGGGCTATTTAGACTGTCTTAGTAAGGTTGCTGGCTTGAAATTTAGCACTTGTAAAAAGATATTCGCTTATGAAATAAAAACACATTCTAAACAGTGTTTTGCCATTCTAATGCCATTATCTGCATTGTAGGGCTATTTAGACTGTCTTAGTAAGGTTGCTGGCTTGAAATTTAGCACTTGTAAAAAGATATTCGCTTATGAAATAAAAACACATTCTAAACAGTCTTTTGCCATTCTAATGCCATTATCTGCATTGAAGGGCTATTTAGACTGTCTTAGTAAGGTTGCTGGCTTGAAATTTAGCACTTGTAAAAAGATATTCGCTTATGAAATAAAAACACATTCTAAACAGTCTTTTGCCATTCTAATGCCATTATCTGCATTGTAGGGCTATTTAGACTGTCTTAGTAAGGTTGCTGGCTTGAAATTTAGCACTTGTAAAAAGATATTCGCTTATGAAATAAAAACACATTCTAAACAGTCTTTTGCCATTCTAATGCCATTATCTGCATTGAAGGGCTATTTAGACTGTCTTAGTAAGGTTGCTGGCTTGAAATTTAGCACTTGTAAAAAGATATTCG
Source organism: Notolepis coatsorum (assembly GCF_963971535.1). Taxonomy (NCBI): domain Eukaryota; kingdom Metazoa; phylum Chordata; class Actinopteri; order Aulopiformes; family Paralepididae; genus Notolepis; species Notolepis coatsorum. The sequence goes on from NW_028173519.1 coordinate 32,642, forward strand.
CTTATGAAATAAAAACACATTCTAAACAGTCTTTTGCCATTCTAATGCCATTATCTGCATTGTAGGGCTATAGTAAGGTTGCAGGCTTGACATTTAGCACTTGTAAAAAGATATTCGCTTATGAAATAAAAACACATTCTAAACAGTCTTTTGCCATTCTAATGCCATTATCTGCATTGTAGGGCTATTTAGACTGTCTTAGTAAGGTTGCTGGCTTGAAATTTAGCACTTGTAAAAAGATATTCGCTTATGAAATAAAAACACATTCTAAACAGTCTTTTGCCATTCTAATGCCATTATCTGCATTGTAGGGCTATAGTAAGGTTGCAGGCTTGAAATTTAGCACTTGTAAAAAGATATTCGCTTATGAAATAAAAACACATTCTAAACAGTCTTTTGCCATTCTAATGCCATTATCTGCATTGTAGGGCTATTTAGACTGTCTTAGTAAGGTTGCTGGCTTGAAATTTAGCACTTGTAAAAAGATATTCGCTTATGAAATAAAAACACATTCTAAACAGTCTTTTGCCATTCTAATGCCATTATCTGCATTGAAGGGCTATTTAGACTGTCTTAGTAAGGTTGCTGGCTTGAAATTTAGCACTTGTAAAAAGATATTCGCTTATGAAATAAAAACACATTCTAAACAGTGTTTTGCCATTCTAATGCCATTATCTGCATTGTAGGGCTATTTAGACTGTCTTAGTAAGGTTGCTGGCTTGAAATTTAGCACTTGTAAAAAGATATTCGCTTATGAAATAAAAACACATTCTAAACAGTCTTTTGCCATTCTAATGCCATTATCTGCATTGTAGGGCTATTTAGACTGTCTTAGTAAGGTTGCTGGCTTGAAATTTAGCACTTGTAAAAAGATATTCGCTTATGAAATAAAAACACATTCTAAACAGTCTTTTGCCATTCTAATGCCATTATCTGCATTGAAGGGCTATTTAGACTGTCTTAGTAAGGTTGCTGGCTTGAAATTTAGCACTTGTAAAAAGATATTCGCTTATGAAATAAAAACACATTCTAAACAGTCTTTTGCCATTCTAATGCCATTATCTGCATTGTAGGGCTATAGTAAGGTTGCAGGCTTGACATTTAGCACTTGTAAAAAGATATTCGCTTATAAAATAAAAACACATTCTAAACAGTCTTTTGCCATTCTAATGCCATTATCTGCATTGTAGGGCTATTTAGACTGTCTTAGTAAGGTTGCTGGCTTGAAATTTAGCACTTGTAAAAAGATATTCGCTTATGAAATAAAAACACATTCTAAACAGTCTTTTGCCATTATAATGCCATTATCTGCATTGAAGGGCTATTTAGACTGTCTTAGTAAGGTTGCTGGCTTGAAATTTAGCACTTGTAAAAAGATATTCGCTTATGAAATAAAAACACATTCTAAACAGTCTTTTGCCATTCTAATGCCATTATCTGCATTGTAGGGCTATTTAGACTGTCTTAGTAAGGTTGCTGGCTTGAAATTTAGCACTTGTAAAAAGATATTCGCTTATGAAATAAAAACACATTCTAAACAGTCTTTTGCCATTCTAATGCCATTATCTGCATTGAAGGGCTATTTAGACTGTCTTAGTAAGGTTGCTGGCTTGAAATTTAGCACTTGTAAAAAGATATTCGCTTATGAAATAAAAACACATTCTAAACAGTGTTTTGCCATTCTAATGCCATTATCTGCATTGTAGGGCTATAGTAAGGTTGCAGGCTTGAAATTTAGCACTTGTAAAAAGATATTCGCTTATGAAATAAAAACACATTCTAAACAGTCTTTTGCCATTCTAATGCCATTATCTGCATTGTAGGGCTATTTAGACTGTCTTAGTAAGGTTGCTGGCTTGAAATTTAGCACTTGTAAAAAGATATTCGCTTATGAAATAAAAACACATTCTAAACAGTCTTTTGCCATTCTAATGCCATTATCTGCATTGTAGGGCTATTTAGACTGTCTTAGTAAGGTTGCTGGCTTGAAATTTAGCACTTGTAAAAAGATATTCGCTTATGAAATAAAAACACATTCTAAACAGTGTTTTGCCATTCTAATGCCATTATCTGCATTGTAGGGCTATAGTAAGGTTGCTGGCTTGAAATTTAGCACTTGTAAAAAGATATTCGCTTATGAAATAAAAACACATTCTAAACAGTCTTTTGCCATTCTAATGCCATTATCTGCATTGTAGGGCTATTTAGACTGTCTTAGTAAGGTTGCTGGCTTGAAATTTAGCACTTGTAAAAAGATATTCGCTTATGAAATAAAAACACATTCTAAACAGTGTTTTGCCATTCTAATGCCATTATCTGCATTGTAGGGCTATTTAGACTGTCTTAGTAAGGTTGCTGGCTTGAAATTTAGCACTTGTAAAAAGATATTCGCTTATGAAATAAAAACACATTCTAAACAGTGTTTTGCCATTCTAATGCCATTATCTGCATTGTAGGACTATAGTAAGGTTGCAGGCTTGAAATTTAGCACTTGTAAAAAGATATTCGCTTATGAAATAAAAACACATTCTAAACAGTCTTTTGCCATTCTAATGCCATTATCTGCATTGTAGGGCTATTTAGACTGTCTTAGTAAGGTTGCTGGCTTGAAATTTAGCACTTGTAAAAAGATATTCGCTTATGAAATAAAAACACATTCTAAACAGTCTTTTGCCATTCTAATGCCATTATCTGCATTGTAGGGCTATTTAGACTGTCTTAGTAAGGTTGCTGGCTTGAAATTTAGCACTTGTAAAAAGATATTCGCTTATGAAATAAAAACACATTCTAAACAGTGTTTTGCCATTCTAATGCCATTATCTGCATTGTAGGGCTATTTAGACTGTCTTAGTAAGGTTGCTGGCTTGAAATTTAGCACTTGTAAAAAGATATTCGCTTATGAAATAAAAACACATTCTAAACAGTGTTTTGCCATTCTAATGCCATTATCTGCATTGTAGGGCTATTTAGACTGTCTTAGTAAGGTTGCTGGCTTGAAATTTAGCACTTGTAAAAAGATATTCGCTTATGAAATAAAAACACATTCTAAACAGTCTTTTGCCATTCTAATGCCATTATCTGCATTGTAGGGCTATTTAGACTGTCTTAGTAAGGTTGCTGGCTTGAAATTTAGCACTTGTAAAAAGATATTCGCTTATGAAATAAAAACACATTCTAAACAGTGTTTTGCCATTCTAATGCCATTATCTGCATTGTAGGGCTATAGTAAGGTTGCTGGCTTGAAATTTAGCACTTGTAAAAAGATATTCGCTTATGAAATAAAAACACATTCTAAACAGTCTTTTGCCATTCTAATGCCATTATCTGCATTGTAGGGCTATTTAGACTGTCTTAGTAAGGTTGCTGGCTTGAAATTTAGCACTTGTAAAAAGATATTCGCTTATGAAATAAAAACACATTCTAAACAGTCTTTTGCCATTCTAATGCCATTATCTGCATTGTAGGGCTATTTAGACTGTCTTAGTAAGGTTGCTGGCTTGAAATTTAGCACTTGTAAAAAGATATTCGCTTATGAAATAAAAACACATTCTAAACAGTGTTTTGCCATTCTAATGCCATTATCTGCATTGTAGGGCTATAGTAAGGTTGCTGGCTTGAAATTTAGCACTTGTAAAAAGATATTCGCTTATGAAATAAAAACACATTCTAAACAGTCTTTTGCCATTCTAATGCCATTATCTGCATTGAAGGGCTATTTAGACTGTCTTAGTAAGGTTGCTGGCTTGAAATTTAGCACTTGTAAAAAGATATTCGCTTATGAAATAAAAACACATTCTAAACAGTGTTTTGCCATTCTAATGCCATTATCTGCATTGTAGGGCTATTTAGACTGTCTTAGTAAGGTTGCTGGCTTGAAATTTAGCACTTGTAAAAAGATATTCGCTTATGAAATAAAAACACATTCTAAACAGTGTTTTGCCATTCTAATGCCATTATCTGCATTGTAGGGCTATTTAGACTGTCTTAGTAAGGTTGCTGGCTTGAAATTTAGCACTTGTAAAAAGATATTCGCTTATGAAATAAAAACACATTCTAAACAGTGTTTTGCCATTCTAATGCCATTATCTGCATTGTAGGGCTATTTAGACTGTCTTAGTAAGGTTGCTGGCTTGAAATTTAGCACTTGTAAAAAGATATTCGCTTATGAAATAAAAACACATTCTAAACAGTCTTTTGCCATTCTAATGCCATTATCTGCATTGTAGGGCTATTTAGACTGTCTTAGTAAGGTTGCTGGCTTGAAATTTAGCACTTGTAAAAAGATATTCGCTTATGAAATAAAAACACATTCTAAACAGTCTTTTGCCATTCTAATGCCATTATCTGCATTGTAGGGCTATTTAGACTGTCTTAGTAAGGTTGCTGGCTTGAAATTTAGCACTTGTAAAAAGATATTCGCTTATGAAATAAAAACACATTCTAAACAGTGTTTTGCCATTCTAATGCCATTATCTGCATTGTAGGGCTATAGTAAGGTTGCTGGCTTGAAATTTAGCACTTGTAAAAAGATATTCGCTTATGAAATAAAAACACATTCTAAACAGTCTTTTGCCATTCTAATGCCATTATCTGCATTGTAGGGCTATTTAGACTGTCTTAGTAAGGTTGCTGGCTTGAAATTTAGCACTTGTAAAAAGATATTCGCTTATGAAATAAAAACACATTCTAAACAGTCTTTTGCCATTCTAATGCCATTATCTGCATTGTAGGGCTATTTAGACTGTCTTAGTAAGGTTGCTGGCTTGAAATTTAGCACTTGTAAAAAGATATTCGCTTATGAAATAAAAACACATTCTAAACAGTGTTTTGCCATTCTAATGCCATTATCTGCATTGTAGGGCTATAGTAAGGTTGCTGGCTTGAAATTTAGCACTTGTAAAAAGATATTCGCTTATGAAATAAAAACACATTCTAAACAGTCTTTTGCCATTCTAATGCCATTATCTGCATTGAAGGGCTATTTAGACTGTCTTAGTAAGGTTGCTGGCTTGAAATTTAGCACTTGTAAAAAGATATTCGCTTATGAAATAAAAACACATTCTAAACAGTCTTTTGCCATTCTAATGCCATTATCTGCATTGTAGGGCTATTTAGACTGTCTTAGTAAGGTTGCTGGCTTGAAATTTAGCACTTGTAAAAAGATATTCGCTTATGAAATAAAAACACATTCTAAACAGTCTTTTGCCATTCTAATGCCATTATCTGCATTGTAGGGCTATTTAGACTGTCTTAGTAAGGTTGCTGGCTTGAAATTTAGCACTTGTAAAAAGATATTCGCTTATGAAATAAAAACACATTCTAAACAGTCTTTTGCCATTCTAATGCCATTATCTGCATTGAAGGGCTATTTAGACTGTCTTAGTAAGGTTGCTGGCTTGAAATTTAGCACTTGTAAAAAGATATTCGCTTATGAAATAAAAACACATTCTAAACAGTCTTTTGCCATTCTAATGCCATTATCTGCATTGAAGGGCTATTTAGACTGTCTTAGTAAGGTTGCTGGCTTGAAATTTAGCACTTGTAAAAAGATATTCGCTTATGAAATAAAAACACATTCTAAACAGTCTTTTGCCATTCTAATGCCATTATCTGCATTGTAGGGCTATTTAGACTGTCTTAGTAAGGTTGCTGGCTTGAAATTTAGCACTTGTAAAAAGATATTCGCTTATGAAATAAAAACACATTCTAAACAGTCTTTTGCCATTCTAATGCCATTATCTGCATTGTAGGGCTATTTAGACTGTCTTAGTAAGGTTGCTGGCTTGAAATTTAGCACTTGTAAAAAGATATTCGCTTATGAAATAAAAACACATTCTAAACAGTCTTTTGCCATTCTAATGCCATTATCTGCATTGTAGGGCTATAGTAAGGTTGCAGGCTTGACATTTAGCACTTGTAAAAAGATATTCGCTTATAAAATAAAAACACATTCTAAACAGTCTTTTGCCATTCTAATGCCATTATCTGCATTGTAGGGCTATTTAGACTGTCTTAGTAAGGTTGCTGGCTTGAAATTTAGCACTTGTAAAAAGATATTCGCTTATGAAATAAAAACACATTCTAAACAGTCTTTTGCCATTATAATGCCATTATCTGCATTGAAGGGCTATTTAGACTGTCTTAGTAAGGTTGCTGGCTTGAAATTTAGCACTTGTAAAAAGATATTCGCTTATGAAATAAAAACACATTCTAAACAGTCTTTTGCCATTCTAATGCCATTATCTGCATTGTAGGGCTATTTAGACTGTCTTAGTAAGGTTGCTGGCTTGAAATTTAGCACTTGTAAAAAGATATTCGCTTATGAAATAAAAACACATTCTAAACAGTCTTTTGCCATTCTAATGCCATTATCTGCATTGAAGGGCTATTTAGACTGTCTTAGTAAGGTTGCTGGCTTGAAATTTAGCACTTGTAAAAAGATATTCGCTTATGAAATAAAAACACATTCTAAACAGTCTTTTGCCATTCTAATGCCATTATCTGCATTGAAGGGCTATTTAGACTGTCTTAGTAAGGTTGCTGGCTTGAAATTTAGCACTTGTAAAAAGATATTCGCTTATGAAATAAAAACACATTCTAAACAGTCTTTTGCCATTCTAATGCCATTATCTGCATTGAAGGGCTATTTAGACTGTCTTAGTAAGGTTGCTGGCTTGAAATTTAGCACTTGTAAAAAGATATTCGCTTATGAAATAAAAACACATTCTAAACAGTCTTTTGCCATTCTAATGCCATTATCTGCATTGTAGGGCTATAGTAAGGTTGCAGGCTTGACATTTAGCACTTGTAAAAAGATATTCGCTTATAAAATAAAAACACATTCTAAACAGTCTTTTGCCATTCTAATGCCATTATCTGCATTGTAGGGCTATTTAGACTGTCTTAGTAAGGTTGCTGGCTTGAAATTTAGCACTTGTAAAAAGATATTCGCTTATGAAATAAAAACACATTCTAAACAGTCTTTTGCCATTATAATGCCATTATCTGCATTGAAGGGCTATTTAGACTGTCTTAGTAAGGTTGCTGGCTTGAAATTTAGCACTTGTAAAAAGATATTCGCTTATGAAATAAAAACACATTCTAAACAGTCTTTTGCCATTCTAATGCCATTATCTGCATTGTAGGGCTATTTAGACTGTCTTAGTAAGGTTGCTGGCTTGAAATTTAGCACTTGTAAAAAGATATTCGCTTATGAAATAAAAACACATTCTAAACAGTCTTTTGCCATTCTAATGCCATTATCTGCATTGAAGGGCTATTTAGACTGTCTTAGTAAGGTTGCTGGCTTGAAATTTAGCACTTGTAAAAAGATATTCGCTTATGAAATAAAAACACATTCTAAACAGTCTTTTGCCATTCTAATGCCATTATCTGCATTGAAGGGCTATTTAGACTGTCTTAGTAAGGTTGCTGGCTTGAAATTTAGCACTTGTAAAAAGATATTCGCTTATGAAATAAAAACACATTCTAAACAGTGTTTTGCCATTCTAATGCCATTATCTGCATTGTAGGGCTATAGTAAGGTTGCAGGCTTGAAATTTAGCACTTGTAAAAAGATATTCGCTTATGAAATAAAAACACATTCTAAACAGTCTTTTGCCATTCTAATGCCATTATCTGCATTGTAGGGCTATTTAGACTGTCTTAGTAAGGTTGCTGGCTTGAAATTTAGCACTTGTAAAAAGATATTCGCTTATGAAATAAAAACACATTCTAAACAGTGTTTTGCCATTCTAATGCCATTATCTGCATTGTAGGGCTATTTAGACTGTCTTAGTAAGGTTGCTGGCTTGAAATTTAGCACTTGTAAAAAGATATTCGCTTATGAAATAAAAACACATTCTAAACAGTGTTTTGCCATTCTAATGCCATTATCTGCATTGTAGGACTATAGTAAGGTTGCAGGCTTGAAATTTAGCACTTGTAAAAAGATATTCGCTTATGAAATAAAAACACATTCTAAACAGTCTTTTGCCATTCTAATGCCATTATCTGCATTGTAGGGCTATTTAGACTGTCTTAGTAAGGTTGCTGGCTTGAAATTTAGCACTTGTAAAAAGATATTCGCTTATGAAATAAAAACACATTCTAAACAGTCTTTTGCCATTCTAATGCCATTATCTGCATTGTAGGGCTATTTAGACTGTCTTAGTAAGGTTGCTGGCTTGAAATTTAGCACTTGTAAAAAGATATTCGCTTATGAAATAAAAACACATTCTAAACAGTGTTTTGCCATTCTAATGCCATTATCTGCATTGTAGGGCTATTTAGACTGTCTTAGTAAGGTTGCTGGCTTGAAATTTAGCACTTGTAAAAAGATATTCGCTTATGAAATAAAAACACATTCTAAACAGTGTTTTGCCATTCTAATGCCATTATCTGCATTGTAGGGCTATTTAGACTGTCTTAGTAAGGTTGCTGGCTTGAAATTTAGCACTTGTAAAAAGATATTCGCTTATGAAATAAAAACACATTCTAAACAGTCTTTTGCCATTCTAATGCCATTATCTGCATTGTAGGGCTATTTAGACTGTCTTAGTAAGGTTGCTGGCTTGAAATTTAGCACTTGTAAAAAGATATTCGCTTATGAAATAAAAACACATTCTAAACAGTCTTTTGCCATTCTAATGCCATTATCTGCATTGTAGGGCTATTTAGACTGTCTTAGTAAGGTTGCTGGCTTGAAATTTAGCACTTGTAAAAAGATATTCGCTTATGAAATAAAAACACATTCTAAACAGTGTTTTGCCATTCTAATGCCATTATCTGCATTGTAGGGCTATAGTAAGGTTGCTGGCTTGAAATTTAGCACTTGTAAAAAGATATTCGCTTATGAAATAAAAACACATTCTAAACAGTCTTTTGCCATTCTAATGCCATTATCTGCATTGTAGGGCTATTTAGACTGTCTTAGTAAGGTTGCTGGCTTGAAATTTAGCACTTGTAAAAAGATATTCGCTTATGAAATAAAAACACATTCTAAACAGTGTTTTGCCATTCTAATGCCATTATCTGCATTGTAGGGCTATTTAGACTGTCTTAGTAAGGTTGCTGGCTTGAAATTTAGCACTTGTAAAAAGATATTCGCTTATGAAATAAAAACACATTCTAAACAGTGTTTTGCCATTCTAATGCCATTATCTGCATTGTAGGGCTATAGTAAGGTTGCTGGCTTGAAATTTAGCACTTGTAAAAAGATATTCGCTTATGAAATAAAAACACATTCTAAACAGTCTTTTGCCATTCTAATGCCATTATCTGCATTGAAGGGCTATTTAGACTGTCTTAGTAAGGTTGCTGGCTTGAAATTTAGCACTTGTAAAAAGATATTCGCTTATGAAATAAAAACACATTCTAAACAGTCTTTTGCCATTCTAATGCCATTATCTGCATTGTAGGGCTATTTAGACTGTCTTAGTAAGGTTGCTGGCTTGAAATTTAGCACTTGTAAAAAGATATTCGCTTATGAAATAAAAACACATTCTAAACAGTCTTTTGCCATTCTAATGCCATTATCTGCATTGAAGGGCTATTTAGACTGTCTTAGTAAGGTTGCTGGCTTGAAATTTAGCACTTGTAAAAAGATATTCGCTTATGAAATAAAAACACATTCTAAACAGTCTTTTGCCATTCTAATGCCATTATCTGCATTGAAGGGCTATTTAGACTGTCTTAGTAAGGTTGCTGGCTTGAAATTTAGCACTTGTAAAAAGATATTCGCTTATGAAATAAAAACACATTCTAAACAGTCTTTTGCCATTCTAATGCCATTATCTGCATTGTAGGGCTATTTAGACTGTCTTAGTAAGGTTGCTGGCTTGAAATTTAGCACTTGTAAAAAGATATTCGCTTATGAAATAAAAACACATTCTAAACAGTCTTTTGCCATTCTAATGCCATTATCTGCATTGTAGGGCTATTTAGACTGTCTTAGTAAGGTTGCTGGCTTGAAATTTAGCACTTGTAAAAAGATATTCGCTTATGAAATAAAAACACATTCTAAACAGTCTTTTGCCATTCTAATGCCATTATCTGCATTGTAGGGCTATAGTAAGGTTGCAGGCTTGACATTTAGCACTTGTAAAAAGATATTCGCTTATAAAATAAAAACACATTCTAAACAGTCTTTTGCCATTCTAATGCCATTATCTGCATTGTAGGGCTATTTAGACTGTCTTAGTAAGGTTGCTGGCTTGAAATTTAGCACTTGTAAAAAGATATTCGCTTATGAAATAAAAACACATTCTAAACAGTCTTTTGCCATTATAATGCCATTATCTGCATTGAAGGGCTATTTAGACTGTCTTAGTAAGGTTGCTGGCTTGAAATTTAGCACTTGTAAAAAGATATTCGCTTATGAAATAAAAACACATTCTAAACAGTCTTTTGCCATTCTAATGCCATTATCTGCATTGTAGGGCTATTTAGACTGTCTTAGTAAGGTTGCTGGCTTGAAATTTAGCACTTGTAAAAAGATATTCGCTTATGAAATAAAAACACATTCTAAACAGTCTTTTGCCATTCTAATGCCATTATCTGCATTGAAGGGCTATTTAGACTGTCTTAGTAAGGTTGCTGGCTTGAAATTTAGCACTTGTAAAAAGATATTCGCTTATGAAATAAAAACACATTCTAAACAGTCTTTTGCCATTCTAATGCCATTATCTGCATTGAAGGGCTATTTAGACTGTCTTAGTAAGGTTGCTGGCTTGAAATTTAGCACTTGTAAAAAGATATTCGCTTATGAAATAAAAACACATTCTAAACAGTGTTTTGCCATTCTAATGCCATTATCTGCATTGTAGGGCTATAGTAAGGTTGCAGGCTTGAAATTTAGCACTTGTAAAAAGATATTCGCTTATGAAATAAAAACACATTCTAAACAGTCTTTTGCCATTCTAATGCCATTATCTGCATTGTAGGGCTATTTAGACTGTCTTAGTAAGGTTGCTGGCTTGAAATTTAGCACTTGTAAAAAGATATTCGCTTATGAAATAAAAACACATTCTAAACAGTCTTTTGCCATTCTAATGCCATTATCTGCATTGTAGGGCTATTTAGACTGTCTTAGTAAGGTTGCTGGCTTGAAATTTAGCACTTGTAAAAAGATATTCGCTTATGAAATAAAAACACATTCTAAACAGTGTTTTGCCATTCTAATGCCATTATCTGCATTGTAGGGCTATAGTAAGGTTGCTGGCTTGAAATTTAGCACTTGTAAAAAGATATTCGCTTATGAAATAAAAACACATTCTAAACAGTCTTTTGCCATTCTAATGCCATTATCTGCATTGTAGGGCTATTTAGACTGTCTTAGTAAGGTTGCTGGCTTGAAATTTAGCACTTGTAAAAAGATATTCGCTTATGAAATAAAAACACATTCTAAACAGTGTTTTGCCATTCTAATGCCATTATCTGCATTGTAGGGCTATTTAGACTGTCTTAGTAAGGTTGCTGGCTTGAAATTTAGCACTTGTAAAAAGATATTCGCTTATGAAATAAAAACACATTCTAAACAGTGTTTTGCCATTCTAATGCCATTATCTGCATTGTAGGGCTATAGTAAGGTTGCAGGCTTGAAATTTAGCACTTGTAAAAAGATATTCGCTTATGAAATAAAAACACATTCTAAACAGTCTTTTGCCATTCTAATGCCATTATCTGCATTGTAGGGCTATTTAGACTGTCTTAGTAAGGTTGCTGGCTTGAAATTTAGCACTTGTAAAAAGATATTCGCTTATGAAATAAAAACACATTCTAAACAGTCTTTTGCCATTCTAATGCCATTATCTGCATTGTAGGGCTATTTAGACTGTCTTAGTAAGGTTGCTGGCTTGAAATTTAGCACTTGTAAAAAGATATTCGCTTATGAAATAAAAACACATTCTAAACAGTGTTTTGCCATTCTAATGCCATTATCTGCATTGTAGGGCTATTTAGACTGTCTTAGTAAGGTTGCTGGCTTGAAATTTAGCACTTGTAAAAAGATATTCGCTTATGAAATAAAAACACATTCTAAACAGTGTTTTGCCATTCTAATGCCATTATCTGCATTGTAGGGCTATTTAGACTGTCTTAGTAAGGTTGCTGGCTTGAAATTTAGCACTTGTAAAAAGATATTCGCTTATGAAATAAAAACACATTCTAAACAGTCTTTTGCCATTCTAATGCCATTATCTGCATTGTAGGGCTATTTAGACTGTCTTAGTAAGGTTGCTGGCTTGAAATTTAGCACTTGTAAAAAGATATTCGCTTATGAAATAAAAACACATTCTAAACAGTCTTTTGCCATTCTAATGCCATTATCTGCATTGTAGGGCTATTTAGACTGTCTTAGTAAGGTTGCTGGCTTGAAATTTAGCACTTGTAAAAAGATATTCGCTTATGAAATAAAAACACATTCTAAACAGTGTTTTGCCATTCTAATGCCATTATCTGCATTGTAGGGCTATAGTAAGGTTGCTGGCTTGAAATTTAGCACTTGTAAAAAGATATTCGCTTATGAAATAAAAACACATTCTAAACAGTCTTTTGCCATTCTAATGCCATTATCTGCATTGAAGGGCTATTTAGACTGTCTTAGTAAGGTTGCTGGCTTGAAATTTAGCACTTGTAAAAAGATATTCGCTTATGAAATAAAAACACATTCTAAACAGTCTTTTGCCATTCTAATGCCATTATCTGCATTGTAGGGCTATTTAGACTGTCTTAGTAAGGTTGCTGGCTTGAAATTTAGCACTTGTAAAAAGATATTCGCTTATGAAATAAAAACACATTCTAAACAGTCTTTTGCCATTCTAATGCCATTATCTGCATTGTAGGGCTATTTAGACTGTCTTAGTAAGGTTGCTGGCTTGAAATTTAGCACTTGTAAAAAGATATTCGCTTATGAAATAAAAACACATTCTAAACAGTGTTTTGCCATTCTAATGCCATTATCTGCATTGTAGGGCTATAGTAAGGTTGCTGGCTTGAAATTTAGCACTTGTAAAAAGATATTCGCTTATGAAATAAAAACACATTCTAAACAGTCTTTTGCCATTCTAATGCCATTATCTGCATTGTAGGGCTATTTAGACTGTCTTAGTAAGGTTGCTGGCTTGAAATTTAGCACTTGTAAAAAGATATTCGCTTATGAAATAAAAACACATTCTAAACAGTGTTTTGCCATTCTAATGCCATTATCTGCATTGTAGGGCTATTTAGACTGTCTTAGTAAGGTTGCTGGCTTGAAATTTAGCACTTGTAAAAAGATATTCGCTTATGAAATAAAAACACATTCTAAACAGTGTTTTGCCATTCTAATGCCATTATCTGCATTGTAGGGCTATAGTAAGGTTGCAGGCTTGAAATTTAGCACTTGTAAAAAGATATTCGCTTATGAAATAAAAACACATTCTAAACAGTCTTTTGCCATTCTAATGCCATTATCTGCATTGTAGGGCTATTTAGACTGTCTTAGTAAGGTTGCTGGCTTGAAATTTAGCACTTGTAAAAAGATATTCGCTTATGAAATAAAAACACATTCTAAACAGTCTTTTGCCATTATAATGCCATTATCTGCATTGAAGGGCTATTTAGACTGTCTTAGTAAGGTTGCTGGCTTGAAATTTAGCACTTGTAAAAAGATATTCGCTTATGAAATAAAAACACATTCTAAACAGTCTTTTGCCATTCTAATGCCATTATCTGCATTGTAGGGCTATTTAGACTGTCTTAGTAAGGTTGCTGGCTTGAAATTTAGCACTTGTAAAAAGATATTCGCTTATGAAATAAAAACACATTCTAAACAGTCTTTTGCCATTCTAATGCCATTATCTGCATTGAAGGGCTATTTAGACTGTCTTAGTAAGGTTGCTGGCTTGAAATTTAGCACTTGTAAAAAGATATTCGCTTATGAAATAAAAACACATTCTAAACAGTCTTTTGCCATTCTAATGCCATTATCTGCATTGAAGGGCTATTTAGACTGTCTTAGTAAGGTTGCTGGCTTGAAATTTAGCACTTGTAAAAAGATATTCGCTTATGAAATAAAAACACATTCTAAACAGTGTTTTGCCATTCTAATGCCATTATCTGCATTGTAGGGCTATAGTAAGGTTGCAGGCTTGAAATTTAGCACTTGTAAAAAGATATTCGCTTATGAAATAAAAACACATTCTAAACAGTCTTTTGCCATTCTAATGCCATTATCTGCATTGTAGGGCTATTTAGACTGTCTTAGTAAGGTTGCTGGCTTGAAATTTAGCACTTGTAAAAAGATATTCGCTTATGAAATAAAAACACATTCTAAACAGTCTTTTGCCATTCTAATGCCATTATCTGCATTGTAGGGCTATTTAGACTGTCTTAGTAAGGTTGCTGGCTTGAAATTTAGCACTTGTAAAAAGATATTCGCTTATGAAATAAAAACACATTCTAAACAGTGTTTTGCCATTCTAATGCCATTATCTGCATTGTAGGGCTATAGTAAGGTTGCTGGCTTGAAATTTAGCACTTGTAAAAAGATATTCGCTTATGAAATAAAAACACATTCTAAACAGTCTTTTGCCATTCTAATGCCATTATCTGCATTGTAGGGCTATTTAGACTGTCTTAGTAAGGTTGCTGGCTTGAAATTTAGCACTTGTAAAAAGATATTCGCTTATGAAATAAAAACACATTCTAAACAGTGTTTTGCCATTCTAATGCCATTATCTGCATTGTAGGGCTATTTAGACTGTCTTAGTAAGGTTGCTGGCTTGAAATTTAGCACTTGTAAAAAGATATTCGCTTATGAAATAAAAACACATTCTAAACAGTGTTTTGCCATTCTAATGCCATTATCTGCATTGTAGGGCTATAGTAAGGTTGCAGGCTTGAAATTTAGCACTTGTAAAAAGATATTCGCTTATGAAATAAAAACACATTCTAAACAGTCTTTTGCCATTCTAATGCCATTATCTGCATTGTAGGGCTATTTAGACTGTCTTAGTAAGGTTGCTGGCTTGAAATTTAGCACTTGTAAAAAGATATTCGCTTATGAAATAAAAACACATTCTAAACAGTCTTTTGCCATTCTAATGCCATTATCTGCATTGTAGGGCTATTTAGACTGTCTTAGTAAGGTTGCTGGCTTGAAATTTAGCACTTGTAAAAAGATATTCGCTTATGAAATAAAAACACATTCTAAACAGTGTTTTGCCATTCTAATGCCATTATCTGCATTGTAGGGCTATTTAGACTGTCTTAGTAAGGTTGCTGGCTTGAAATTTAGCACTTGTAAAAAGATATTCGCTTATGAAATAAAAACACATTCTAAACAGTGTTTTGCCATTCTAATGCCATTATCTGCATTGTAGGGCTATTTAGACTGTCTTAGTAAGGTTGCTGGCTTGAAATTTAGCACTTGTAAAAAGATATTCGCTTATGAAATAAAAACACATTCTAAACAGTCTTTTGCCATTCTAATGCCATTATCTGCATTGTAGGGCTATTTAGACTGTCTTAGTAAGGTTGCTGGCTTGAAATTTAGCACTTGTAAAAAGATATTCGCTTATGAAATAAAAACACATTCTAAACAGTCTTTTGCCATTCTAATGCCATTATCTGCATTGTAGGGCTATTTAGACTGTCTTAGTAAGGTTGCTGGCTTGAAATTTAGCACTTGTAAAAAGATATTCGCTTATGAAATAAAAACACATTCTAAACAGTGTTTTGCCATTCTAATGCCATTATCTGCATTGTAGGGCTATAGTAAGGTTGCTGGCTTGAAATTTAGCACTTGTAAAAAGATATTCGCTTATGAAATAAAAACACATTCTAAACAGTCTTTTGCCATTCTAATGCCATTATCTGCATTGAAGGGCTATTTAGACTGTCTTAGTAAGGTTGCTGGCTTGAAATTTAGCACTTGTAAAAAGATATTCGCTTATGAAATAAAAACACATTCTAAACAGTCTTTTGCCATTCTAATGCCATTATCTGCATTGTAGGGCTATTTAGACTGTCTTAGTAAGGTTGCTGGCTTGAAATTTAGCACTTGTAAAAAGATATTCGCTTATGAAATAAAAACACATTCTAAACAGTCTTTTGCCATTCTAATGCCATTATCTGCATTGTAGGGCTATTTAGACTGTCTTAGTAAGGTTGCTGGCTTGAAATTTAGCACTTGTAAAAAGATATTCGCTTATGAAATAAAAACACATTCTAAACAGTGTTTTGCCATTCTAATGCCATTATCTGCATTGTAGGGCTATAGTAAGGTTGCTGGCTTGAAATTTAGCACTTGTAAAAAGATATTCGCTTATGAAATAAAAACACATTCTAAACAGTCTTTTGCCATTCTAATGCCATTATCTGCATTGTAGGGCTATTTAGACTGTCTTAGTAAGGTTGCTGGCTTGAAATTTAGCACTTGTAAAAAGATATTCGCTTATGAAATAAAAACACATTCTAAACAGTGTTTTGCCATTCTAATGCCATTATCTGCATTGTAGGGCTATTTAGACTGTCTTAGTAAGGTTGCTGGCTTGAAATTTAGCACTTGTAAAAAGATATTCGCTTATGAAATAAAAACACATTCTAAACAGTGTTTTGCCATTCTAATGCCATTATCTGCATTGTAGGGCTATAGTAAGGTTGCAGGCTTGAAATTTAGCACTTGTAAAAAGATATTCGCTTATGAAATAAAAACACATTCTAAACAGTCTTTTGCCATTCTAATGCCATTATCTGCATTGTAGGGCTATTTAGACTGTCTTAGTAAGGTTGCTGGCTTGAAATTTAGCACTTGTAAAAAGATATTCGCTTATGAAATAAAAACACATTCTAAACAGTCTTTTGCCATTCTAATGCCATTATCTGCATTGTAGGGCTATTTAGACTGTCTTAGTAAGGTTGCTGGCTTGAAATTTAGCACTTGTAAAAAGATATTCGCTTATGAAATAAAAACACATTCTAAACAGTGTTTTGCCATTCTAATGCCATTATCTGCATTGTAGGGCTATTTAGACTGTCTTAGTAAGGTTGCTGGCTTGAAATTTAGCACTTGTAAAAAGATATTCGCTTATGAAATAAAAACACATTCTAAACAGTGTTTTGCCATTCTAATGCCATTATCTGCATTGTAGGGCTATTTAGACTGTCTTAGTAAGGTTGCTGGCTTGAAATTTAGCACTTGTAAAAAGATATTCGCTTATGAAATAAAAACACATTCTAAACAGTCTTTTGCCATTCTAATGCCATTATCTGCATTGTAGGGCTATTTAGACTGTCTTAGTAAGGTTGCTGGCTTGAAATTTAGCACTTGTAAAAAGATATTCGCTTATGAAATAAAAACACATTCTAAACAGTCTTTTGCCATTCTAATGCCATTATCTGCATTGTAGGGCTATTTAGACTGTCTTAGTAAGGTTGCTGGCTTGAAATTTAGCACTTGTAAAAAGATATTCGCTTATGAAATAAAAACACATTCTAAACAGTGTTTTGCCATTCTAATGCCATTATCTGCATTGTAGGGCTATAGTAAGGTTGCTGGCTTGAAATTTAGCACTTGTAAAAAGATATTCGCTTATGAAATAAAAACACATTCTAAACAGTCTTTTGCCATTCTAATGCCATTATCTGCATTGAAGGGCTATTTAGACTGTCTTAGTAAGGTTGCTGGCTTGAAATTTAGCACTTGTAAAAAGATATTCGCTTATGAAATAAAAACACATTCTAAACAGTCTTTTGCCATTCTAATGCCATTATCTGCATTGTAGGGCTATTTAGACTGTCTTAGTAAGGTTGCTGGCTTGAAATTTAGCACTTGTAAAAAGATATTCGCTTATGAAATAAAAACACATTCTAAACAGTCTTTTGCCATTCTAATGCCATTATCTGCATTGTAGGGCTATTTAGACTGTCTTAGTAAGGTTGCTGGCTTGAAATTTAGCACTTGTAAAAAGATATTCGCTTATGAAATAAAAACACATTCTAAACAGTGTTTTGCCATTCTAATGCCATTATCTGCATTGTAGGGCTATAGTAAGGTTGCTGGCTTGAAATTTAGCACTTGTAAAAAGATATTCGCTTATGAAATAAAAACACATTCTAAACAGTCTTTTGCCATTCTAATGCCATTATCTGCATTGTAGGGCTATTTAGACTGTCTTAGTAAGGTTGCTGGCTTGAAATTTAGCACTTGTAAAAAGATATTCGCTTATGAAATAAAAACACATTCTAAACAGTGTTTTGCCATTCTAATGCCATTATCTGCATTGTAGGGCTATTTAGACTGTCTTAGTAAGGTTGCTGGCTTGAAATTTAGCACTTGTAAAAAGATATTCGCTTATGAAATAAAAACACATTCTAAACAGTGTTTTGCCATTCTAATGCCATTATCTGCATTGTAGGGCTATAGTAAGGTTGCTGGCTTGAAATTTAGCACTTGTAAAAAGATATTCGCTTATGAAATAAAAACACATTCTAAACAGTCTTTTGCCATTCTAATGCCATTATCTGCATTGAAGGGCTATTTAGACTGTCTTAGTAAGGTTGCTGGCTTGAAATTTAGCACTTGTAAAAAGATATTCGCTTATGAAATAAAAACACATTCTAAACAGTCTTTTGCCATTCTAATGCCATTATCTGCATTGTAGGGCTATTTAGACTGTCTTAGTAAGGTTGCTGGCTTGAAATTTAGCACTTGTAAAAAGATATTCGCTTATGAAATAAAAACACATTCTAAACAGTCTTTTGCCATTCTAATGCCATTATCTGCATTGTAGGGCTATTTAGACTGTCTTAGTAAGGTTGCTGGCTTGAAATTTAGCACTTGTAAAAAGATATTCGCTTATGAAATAAAAACACATTCTAAACAGTGTTTTGCCATTCTAATGCCATTATCTGCATTGTAGGGCTATAGTAAGGTTGCTGGCTTGAAATTTAGCACTTGTAAAAAGATATTCGCTTATGAAATAAAAACACATTCTAAACAGTCTTTTGCCATTCTAATGCCATTATCTGCATTGTAGGGCTATTTAGACTGTCTTAGTAAGGTTGCTGGCTTGAAATTTAGCACTTGTAAAAAGATATTCGCTTATGAAATAAAAACACATTCTAAACAGTGTTTTGCCATTCTAATGCCATTATCTGCATTGTAGGGCTATTTAGACTGTCTTAGTAAGGTTGCTGGCTTGAAATTTAGCACTTGTAAAAAGATATTCGCTTATGAAATAAAAACACATTCTAAACAGTGTTTTGCCATTCTAATGCCATTATCTGCATTGTAGGGCTATAGTAAGGTTGCAGGCTTGAAATTTAGCACTTGTAAAAAGATATTCGCTTATGAAATAAAAACACATTCTAAACAGTCTTTTGCCATTCTAATGCCATTATCTGCATTGTAGGGCTATTTAGACTGTCTTAGTAAGGTTGCTGGCTTGAAATTTAGCACTTGTAAAAAGATATTCGCTTATGAAATAAAAACACATTCTAAACAGTCTTTTGCCATTCTAATGCCATTATCTGCATTGTAGGGCTATTTAGACTGTCTTAGTAAGGTTGCTGGCTTGAAATTTAGCACTTGTAAAAAGATATTCGCTTATGAAATAAAAACACATTCTAAACAGTGTTTTGCCATTCTAATGCCATTATCTGCATTGTAGGGCTATTTAGACTGTCTTAGTAAGGTTGCTGGCTTGAAATTTAGCACTTGTAAAAAGATATTCGCTTATGAAATAAAAACACATTCTAAACAGTGTTTTGCCATTCTAATGCCATTATCTGCATTGTAGGGCTATTTAGACTGTCTTAGTAAGGTTGCTGGCTTGAAATTTAGCACTTGTAAAAAGATATTCGCTTATGAAATAAAAACACATTCTAAACAGTGTTTTGCCATTCTAATGCCATTATCTGCATTGTAGGGCTATAGTAAGGTTGCTGGCTTGAAATTTAGCACTTGTAAAAAGATATTCGCTTATGAAATAAAAACACATTCTAAACAGTCTTTTGCCATTCTAATGCCATTATCTGCATTGAAGGGCTATTTAGACTGTCTTAGTAAGGTTGCTGGCTTGAAATTTAGCACTTGTAAAAAGATATTCGCTTATGAAATAAAAACACATTCTAAACAGTCTTTTGCCATTCTAATGCCATTATCTGCATTGTAGGGCTATTTAGACTGTCTTAGTAAGGTTGCTGGCTTGAAATTTAGCACTTGTAAAAAGATATTCGCTTATGAAATAAAAACACATTCTAAACAGTCTTTTGCCATTCTAATGCCATTATCTGCATTGTAGGGCTATTTAGACTGTCTTAGTAAGGTTGCTGGCTTGAAATTTAGCACTTGTAAAAAGATATTCGCTTATGAAATAAAAACACATTCTAAACAGTCTTTTGCCATTCTAATGCCATTATCTGCATTGAAGGGCTATTTAGACTGTCTTAGTAAGGTTGCTGGCTTGAAATTTAGCACTTGTAAAAAGATATTCGCTTATGAAATAAAAACACATTCTAAACAGTCTTTTGCCATTCTAATGCCATTATCTGCATTGAAGGGCTATTTAGACTGTCTTAGTAAGGTTGCTGGCTTGAAATTTAGCACTTGTAAAAAGATATTCGCTTATGAAATAAAAACACATTCTAAACAGTCTTTTGCCATTCTAATGCCATTATCTGCATTGTAGGGCTATTTAGACTGTCTTAGTAAGGTTGCTGGCTTGAAATTTAGCACTTGTAAAAAGATATTCGCTTATGAAATAAAAACACATTCTAAACAGTCTTTTGCCATTCTAATGCCATTATCTGCATTGTAGGGCTATTTAGACTGTCTTAGTAAGGTTGCTGGCTTGAAATTTAGCACTTGTAAAAAGATATTCGCTTATGAAATAAAAACACATTCTAAACAGTCTTTTGCCATTCTAATGCCATTATCTGCATTGTAGGGCTATAGTAAGGTTGCAGGCTTGACATTTAGCACTTGTAAAAAGATATTCGCTTATAAAATAAAAACACATTCTAAACAGTCTTTTGCCATTCTAATGCCATTATCTGCATTGTAGGGCTATTTAGACTGTCTTAGTAAGGTTGCTGGCTTGAAATTTAGCACTTGTAAAAAGATATTCGCTTATGAAATAAAAACACATTCTAAACAGTCTTTTGCCATTATAATGCCATTATCTGCATTGAAGGGCTATTTAGACTGTCTTAGTAAGGTTGCTGGCTTGAAATTTAGCACTTGTAAAAAGATATTCGCTTATGAAATAAAAACACATTCTAAACAGTCTTTTGCCATTCTAATGCCATTATCTGCATTGTAGGGCTATTTAGACTGTCTTAGTAAGGTTGCTGGCTTGAAATTTAGCACTTGTAAAAAGATATTCGCTTATGAAATAAAAACACATTCTAAACAGTCTTTTGCCATTCTAATGCCATTATCTGCATTGAAGGGCTATTTAGACTGTCTTAGTAAGGTTGCTGGCTTGAAATTTAGCACTTGTAAAAAGATATTCGCTTATGAAATAAAAACACATTCTAAACAGTCTTTTGCCATTCTAATGCCATTATCTGCATTGAAGGGCTATTTAGACTGTCTTAGTAAGGTTGCTGGCTTGAAATTTAGCACTTGTAAAAAGATATTCGCTTATGAAATAAAAACACATTCTAAACAGTGTTTTGCCATTCTAATGCCATTATCTGCATTGTAGGGCTATAGTAAGGTTGCAGGCTTGAAATTTAGCACTTGTAAAAAGATATTCGCTTATGAAATAAAAACACATTCTAAACAGTCTTTTGCCATTCTAATGCCATTATCTGCATTGTAGGGCTATTTAGACTGTCTTAGTAAGGTTGCTGGCTTGAAATTTAGCACTTGTAAAAAGATATTCGCTTATGAAATAAAAACACATTCTAAACAGTCTTTTGCCATTCTAATGCCATTATCTGCATTGTAGGGCTATTTAGACTGTCTTAGTAAGGTTGCTGGCTTGAAATTTAGCACTTGTAAAAAGATATTCGCTTATGAAATAAAAACACATTCTAAACAGTGTTTTGCCATTCTAATGCCATTATCTGCATTGTAGGGCTATAGTAAGGTTGCTGGCTTGAAATTTAGCACTTGTAAAAAGATATTCGCTTATGAAATAAAAACACATTCTAAACAGTGTTTTGCCATTCTAATGCCATTATCTGCATTGTAGGGCTATTTAGACTGTCTTAGTAAGGTTGCTGGCTTGAAATTTAGCACTTGTAAAAAGATATTCGCTTATGAAATAAAAACACATTCTAAACAGTGTTTTGCCATTCTAATGCCATTATCTGCATTGTAGGGCTATAGTAAGGTTGCAGGCTTGAAATTTAGCACTTGTAAAAAGATATTCGCTTATGAAATAAAAACACATTCTAAACAGTCTTTTGCCATTCTAATGCCATTATCTGCATTGTAGGGCTATTTAGACTGTCTTAGTAAGGTTGCTGGCTTGAAATTTAGCACTTGTAAAAAGATATTCGCTTATGAAATAAAAACACATTCTAAACAGTCTTTTGCCATTCTAATGCCATTATCTGCATTGTAGGGCTATTTAGACTGTCTTAGTAAGGTTGCTGGCTTGAAATTTAGCACTTGTAAAAAGATATTCGCTTATGAAATAAAAACACATTCTAAACAGTGTTTTGCCATTCTAATGCCATTATCTGCATTGTAGGGCTATTTAGACTGTCTTAGTAAGGTTGCTGGCTTGAAATTTAGCACTTGTAAAAAGATATTCGCTTATGAAATAAAAACACATTCTAAACAGTGTTTTGCCATTCTAATGCCATTATCTGCATTGTAGGGCTATTTAGACTGTCTTAGTAAGGTTGCTGGCTTGAAATTTAGCACTTGTAAAAAGATATTCGCTTATGAAATAAAAACACATTCTAAACAGTCTTTTGCCATTCTAATGCCATTATCTGCATTGTAGGGCTATTTAGACTGTCTTAGTAAGGTTGCTGGCTTGAAATTTAGCACTTGTAAAAAGATATTCGCTTATGAAATAAAAACACATTCTAAACAGTCTTTTGCCATTCTAATGCCATTATCTGCATTGTAGGGCTATTTAGACTGTCTTAGTAAGGTTGCTGGCTTGAAATTTAGCACTCGTAAAAAGATATTCGCTTATGAAATAAAAACACATTCTAAACAGTGTTTTGCCATTCTAATGCCATTATCTGCATTGTAGGGCTATAGTAAGGTTGCTGGCTTGAAATTTAGCACTTGTAAAAAGATATTCGCTTATGAAATAAAAACACATTCTAAACAGTCTTTTGCCATTCTAATGCCATTATCTGCATTGAAGGGCTATTTAGACTGTCTTAGTAAGGTTGCTGGCTTGAAATTTAGCACTTGTAAAAAGATATTCGCTTATGAAATAAAAACACATTCTAAACAGTCTTTTGCCATTCTAATGCCATTATCTGCATTGAAGGGCTATTTAGACTGTCTTAGTAAGGTTGCTGGCTTGAAATTTAGCACTTGTAAAAAGATATTCGCTTATGAAATAAAAACACATTCTAAACAGTCTTTTGCCATTCTAATGCCATTATCTGCATTGTAGGGCTATTTAGACTGTCTTAGTAAGGTTGCTGGCTTGAAATTTAGCACTTGTAAAAAGATATTCGCTTATGAAATAAAAACACATTCTAAACAGTCTTTTGCCATTCTAATGCCATTATCTGCATTGTAGGGCTATTTAGACTGTCTTAGTAAGGTTGCTGGCTTGAAATTTAGCACTTGTAAAAAGATATTCGCTTATGAAATAAAAACACATTCTAAACAGTCTTTTGCCATTCTAATGCCATTATCTGCATTGTAGGGCTATTTAGACTGTCTTAGTAAGGTTGCTGGCTTGAAATTTAGCACTTGTAAAAAGATATTCGCTTATGAAATAAAAACACATTCTAAACAGTGTTTTGCCATTCTAATGCCATTATCTGCATTGTAGGGCTATTTAGACTGTCTTAGTAAGGTTGCTGGCTTGAAATTTAGCACTTGTAAAAAGATATTCGCTTATGAAATAAAAACACATTCTAAACAGTGTTTTGCCATTCTAATGCCATTATCTGCATTGTAGGGCTATAGTAAGGTTGCTGGCTTGAAATTTAGCACTTGTAAAAAGATATTCGCTTATGAAATAAAAACACATTCTAAACAGTCTTTTGCCATTCTAATGCCATTATCTGCATTGAAGGGCTATTTAGACTGTCTTAGTAAGGTTGCTGGCTTGAAATTTAGCACTTGTAAAAAGATATTCGCTTATGAAATAAAAACACATTCTAAACAGTCTTTTGCCATTCTAATGCCATTATCTGCATTGTAGGGCTATTTAGACTGTCTTAGTAAGGTTGCTGGCTTGAAATTTAGCACTTGTAAAAAGATATTCGCTTATGAAATAAAAACACATTCTAAACAGTCTTTTGCCATTCTAATGCCATTATCTGCATTGTAGGGCTATTTAGACTGTCTTAGTAAGGTTGCTGGCTTGAAATTTAGCACTTGTAAAAAGATATTCGCTTATGAAATAAAAACACATTCTAAACAGTGTTTTGCCATTCTAATGCCATTATCTGCATTGTAGGGCTATAGTAAGGTTGCTGGCTTGAAATTTAGCACTTGTAAAAAGATATTCGCTTATGAAATAAAAACACATTCTAAACAGTCTTTTGCCATTCTAATGCCATTATCTGCATTGTAGGGCTATTTAGACTGTCTTAGTAAGGTTGCTGGCTTGAAATTTAGCACTTGTAAAAAGATATTCGCTTATGAAATAAAAACACATTCTAAACAGTGTTTTGCCATTCTAATGCCATTATCTGCATTGTAGGGCTATTTAGACTGTCTTAGTAAGGTTGCTGGCTTGAAATTTAGCACTTGTAAAAAGATATTCGCTTATGAAATAAAAACACATTCTAAACAGTGTTTTGCCATTCTAATGCCATTATCTGCATTGTAGGGCTATTTAGACTGTCTTAGTAAGGTTGCTGGCTTGAAATTTAGCACTTGTAAAAAGATATTCGCTTATGAAATAAAAACACATTCTAAACAGTCTTTTGCCATTCTAATGCCATTATCTGCATTGTAGGGCTATTTAGACTGTCTTAGTAAGGTTGCTGGCTTGAAATTTAGCACTTGTAAAAAGATATTCGCTTATGAAATAAAAACACATTCTAAACAGTCTTTTGCCATTCTAATGCCATTATCTGCATTGTAGGGCTATTTAGACTGTCTTAGTAAGGTTGCTGGCTTGAAATTTAGCACTTGTAAAAAGATATTCGCTTATGAAATAAAAACACATTCTAAACAGTGTTTTGCCATTCTAATGCCATTATCTGCATTGTAGGGCTATAGTAAGGTTGCTGGCTTGAAATTTAGCACTTGTAAAAAGATATTCGCTTATGAAATAAAAACACATTCTAAACAGTCTTTTGCCATTCTAATGCCATTATCTGCATTGTAGGGCTATTTAGACTGTCTTAGTAAGGTTGCTGGCTTGAAATTTAGCACTTGTAAAAAGATATTCGCTTATGAAATAAAAACACATTCTAAACAGTGTTTTGCCATTCTAATGCCATTATCTGCATTGTAGGGCTATTTAGACTGTCTTAGTAAGGTTGCTGGCTTGAAATTTAGCACTTGTAAAAAGATATTCGCTTATGAAATAAAAACACATTCTAAACAGTGTTTTGCCATTCTAATGCCATTATCTGCATTGTAGGGCTATTAGTAAGGTTGCTGGCTTGAAATTTAGCACTTGTAAAAAGATATTCGCTTATGAAATAAAAACACATTCTAAACAGTCTTTTGCCATTCTAATGCCATTATCTGCATTGAAGGGCTATTTAGACTGTCTTAGTAAGGTTGCTGGCTTGAAATTTAGCACTTGTAAAAAGATATTCGCTTATGAAATAAAAACACATTCTAAACAGTCTTTTGCCATTCTAATGCCATTATCTGCATTGTAGGGCTATTTAGACTGTCTTAGTAAGGTTGCTGGCTTGAAATTTAGCACTTGTAAAAAGATATTCGCTTATGAAATAAAAACACATTCTAAACAGTCTTTTGCCATTCTAATGCCATTATCTGCATTGTAGGGCTATTTAGACTGTCTTAGTAAGGTTGCTGGCTTGAAATTTAGCACTTGTAAAAAGATATTCGCTTATGAAATAAAAACACATTCTAAACAGTCTTTTGCCATTCTAATGCCATTATCTGCATTGTAGGGCTATTTAGACTGTCTTAGTAAGGTTGCTGGCTTGAAATTTAGCACTTGTAAAAAGATATTCGCTTATGAAATAAAAACACATTCTAAACAGTCTTTTGCCATTCTAATGCCATTATCTGCATTGTAGGGCTATTTAGACTGTCTTAGTAAGGTTGCTGGCTTGAAATTTAGCACTTGTAAAAAGATATTCGCTTATGAAATAAAAACACATTCTAAACAGTCTTTTGCCATTCTAATGCCATTATCTGCATTGTAGGGCTATTTAGACTGTCTTAGTAAGGTTGCTGGCTTGAAATTTAGCACTTGTAAAAAGATATTCGCTTATGAAATAAAAACACATTCTAAACAGTCTTTTGCCATTCTAATGCCATTATCTGCATTGTAGGGCTATTTAGACTGTCTTAGTAAGGTTGCTGGCTTGAAATTTAGCACTTGTAAAAAGATATTCGCTTATGAAATAAAAACACATTCTAAACAGTGTTTTGCCATTCTAATGCCATTATCTGCATTGTAGGGCTATTTAGACTGTCTTAGTAAGGTTGCTGGCTTGAAATTTAGCACTTGTAAAAAGATATTCGCTTATGAAATAAAAACACATTCTAAACAGTGTTTTGCCATTCTAATGCCATTATCTGCATTGTAGGGCTATTTAGACTGTCTTAGTAAGGTTGCTGGCTTGAAATTTAGCACTTGTAAAAAGATATTCGCTTATGAAATAAAAACACATTCTAAACAGTCTTTTGCCATTCTAATGCCATTATCTGCATTGTAGGGCTATTTAGACTGTCTTAGTAAGGTTGCTGGCTTGAAATTTAGCACTTGTAAAAAGATATTCGCTTATGAAATAAAAACACATTCTAAACAGTCTTTTGCCATTCTAATGCCATTATCTGCATTGTAGGGCTATTTAGACTGTCTTAGTAAGGTTGCTGGCTTGAAATTTAGCACTTGTAAAAAGATATTCGCTTATGAAATAAAAACACATTCTAAACAGTGTTTTGCCATTCTAATGCCATTATCTGCATTGTAGGGCTATAGTAAGGTTGCTGGCTTGAAATTTAGCACTTGTAAAAAGATATTCGCTTATGAAATAAAAACACATTCTAAACAGTCTTTTGCCATTCTAATGCCATTATCTGCATTGTAGGGCTATTTAGACTGTCTTAGTAAGGTTGCTGGCTTGAAATTTAGCACTTGTAAAAAGATATTCGCTTATGAAATAAAAACACATTCTAAACAGTGTTTTGCCATTCTAATGCCATTATCTGCATTGTAGGGCTATTTAGACTGTCTTAGTAAGGTTGCTGGCTTGAAATTTAGCACTTGTAAAAAGATATTCGCTTATGAAATAAAAACACATTCTAAACAGTGTTTTGCCATTCTAATGCCATTATCTGCATTGTAGGGCTATAGTAAGGTTGCTGGCTTGAAATTTAGCACTTGTAAAAAGATATTCGCTTATGAAATAAAAACACATTCTAAACAGTCTTTTGCCATTCTAATGCCATTATCTGCATTGAAGGGCTATTTAGACTGTCTTAGTAAGGTTGCTGGCTTGAAATTTAGCACTTGTAAAAAGATATTCGCTTATGAAATAAAAACACATTCTAAACAGTCTTTTGCCATTCTAATGCCATTATCTGCATTGTAGGGCTATTTAGACTGTCTTAGTAAGGTTGCTGGCTTGAAATTTAGCACTTGTAAAAAGATATTCGCTTATGAAATAAAAACACATTCTAAACAGTCTTTTGCCATTCTAATGCCATTATCTGCATTGTAGGGCTATTTAGACTGTCTTAGTAAGGTTGCTGGCTTGAAATTTAGCACTTGTAAAAAGATATTCGCTTATGAAATAAAAACACATTCTAAACAGTCTTTTGCCATTCTAATGCCATTATCTGCATTGTAGGGCTATTTAGACTGTCTTAGTAAGGTTGCTGGCTTGAAATTTAGCACTTGTAAAAAGATATTCGCTTATGAAATAAAAACACATTCTAAACAGTCTTTTGCCATTCTAATGCCATTATCTGCATTGAAGGGCTATTTAGACTGTCTTAGTAAGGTTGCTGGCTTGAAATTTAGCACTTGTAAAAAGATATTCGCTTATGAAATAAAAACACATTCTAAACAGTCTTTTGCCATTCTAATGCCATTATCTGCATTGTAGGGCTATTTAGACTGTCTTAGTAAGGTTGCTGGCTTGAAATTTAGCACTTGTAAAAAGATATTCGCTTATGAAATAAAAACACATTCTAAACAGTCTTTTGCCATTCTAATGCCATTATCTGCATTGTAGGGCTATTTAGACTGTCTTAGTAAGGTTGCTGGCTTGAAATTTAGCACTTGTAAAAAGATATTCGCTTATGAAATAAAAACACATTCTAAACAGTCTTTTGCCATTCTAATGCCATTATCTGCATTGTAGGGCTATTTAGACTGTCTTAGTAAGGTTGCTGGCTTGAAATTTAGCACTTGTAAAAAGATATTCGCTTATGAAATAAAAACACATTCTAAACAGTCTTTTGCCATTCTAATGCCATTATCTGCATTGTAGGGCTATTTAGACTGTCTTAGTAAGGTTGCTGGCTTGAAATTTAGCACTTGTAAAAAGATATTCGCTTATGAAATAAAAACACATTCTAAACAGTCTTTTGCCATTCTAATGCCATTATCTGCATTGTAGGGCTATTTAGACTGTCTTAGTAAGGTTGCTGGCTTGAAATTTAGCACTTGTAAAAAGATATTCGCTTATGAAATAAAAACACATTCTAAACAGTCTTTTGCCATTCTAATGCCATTATCTGCATTGTAGGGCTATTTAGACTGTCTTAGTAAGGTTGCTGGCTTGAAATTTAGCACTTGTAAAAAGATATTCGCTTATGAAATAAAAACACATTCTAAACAGTCTTTTGCCATTCTAATGCCATTATCTGCATTGTAGGGCTATTTAGACTGTCTTAGTAAGGTTGCTGGCTTGAAATTTAGCACTTGTAAAAAGGGTTAGGGTTAGGGTTAGGGTTAGGGTTAGGGTTAGGGTTAGGGTTAGGGTTAGGGTTAGGGTTAGGGTTAGGGTTAGGGTTAGGGTTAGGGTTAGGGTTAGGGTTAGGGTTAGGGTTAGGGTTAGGGTTAGGGTTAGGGTTAGGGTTAGGGTTAGGGTTAGGGTTAGGGTTAGGGTTAGGGTTAGGGTTAGGGTTAGGGTTAGGGTTAGGGTTAGGGTTAGGGTTAGGGTTAGGGTTAGGGTTAGGGTTAGGGTTAGGGTTAGGGTTAGGGTTAGGGTTAGGGTTAGGGTTAGGGTTAGGGTTAGGGTTAGGGTTAGGGTTAGGGTTAGGGTTAGGGTTAGGGTTAGGGTTAGGGTTAGGGTTAGGGTTAGGGTTAGGGTTAGGGTTAGGGTTAGGGGTTAGGGTTAGGGTTAGGGTTAGGGTTAGGGTTAGGGTTAGGGTTAGGGTTAGGGTTAGGGTTAGGGTTAGGGTTAGGGTTAGGGTTAGGGTTAGGGTTAGGGTTAGGGTTAGGGTTAGGGTTAGGGTTAGGGTTAGGGTTAGGGTTAGGGTTAGGGTTAGGGTTAGGGTTAGGGTTAGGGTTAGGGTTAGGGTTAGGGTTAGGGTTAGGGTTAGGGTTAGGGTTAGGGTTAGGGTTAGGGTTAGGGTTAGGGTTAGGGTTAGGGTTAGGGTTAGGGTTAGGGTTAGGGTTAGGGTTAGGGTTAGGGTTAGGGTTAGGGTTAGGGTTAGGGTTAGGGTTAGGGTTAGGGTTAGGGTTAGGGTTAGGGTTAGGGTTAGGGTTAGGGTTAGGGTTAGGGTTAGGGTTAGGGTTAGGGTTAGGGTTAGGGTTAGGGTTAGGGTTAGGGTTAGGGTTAGGGTTAGGGTTAGGGTTAGGGTTAGGGTTAGGGTTAGGGTTAGGGTTAGGGTTAGGGTTAGGGTTAGGGTTAGGGTTAGGGTTAGGGTTAGGGTTAGGGTTAGGGTTAGGGTTAGGGTTAGGGTTAGGGTTAGGGTTAGGGTTAGGGTTAGGGTTAGGGTTAGGGTTAGGGTTAGGGTTAGGGTTAGGGTTAGGGTTAGGGTTAGGGTTAGGGTTAGGGTTAGGGTTAGGGTTAGGGTTAGGGTTAGGGTTAGGGTTAGGGTTAGGGTTAGGGTTAGGGTTAGGGTTAGGGTTAGGGTTAGGGTTAGGGTTAGGGTTGGTTAGGGTTAGGGTTAGGGTTAGGGTTAGGGTTAGGGTTAGGGTTAGGGTTAGGGTTAGGGTTAGGGTTAGGGTTAGGGTTAGGGTTAGGGTTAGGGTTAGGGTTAGGGTTAGGGTTAGGGTTAGGGTTAGGGTTAGGGTTAGGGTTAGGGTTAGGGTTAGGGTTAGGGTTAGGGTTAGGGTTAGGGTTAGGGTTAGGGTTAGGGTTAGGGTTAGGGTTAGGGTTAGGGTTAGGGTTAGGGTTAGGGTTAGGGTTAGGGTTAGGTTAGGGTTAGGGTTAGGGTTAGGGTTAGGGTTAGGGTTAGGGTTAGGGTTAGGGTTAGGGTTAGGGTTAGGGTTAGGGTTAGGGTTAGGGTTAGGGTTAGGGTTAGGGTTAGGGTTAGGGTTAGGGTTAGGGTTAGGGTTAGGGTTAGGGTTAGGGTTAGGGTTAGGGTTAGGGTTAGGGTTAGGGTTAGGGTTAGGGTTAGGGTTAGGGTTAGGGTTAGGGTTAGGGTTAGGGTTAGGGTTAGGGTTAGGGTTAGGGTTAGGGTTAGGGTTAGGGTTAGGGTTAGGGTTAGGGTTAGGGTTAGGGTTAGGGTTAGGGTTAGGGTTAGGGTTAGGGTTAGGGTTAGGGTTAGGGTTAGGGTTAGGGTTAGGGTTAGGGTTAGGGTTAGGGTTAGGGTTAGGGTTAGGGTTAGGTTAGGGTTAGGGTTAGGGTTAGGGTTAGGGTTAGGGTTAGGGTTAGGGTTAGGGTTAGGGTTAGGGTTAGGGTTAGGGTTAGGGTTAGGGTTAGGGTTAGGGTTAGGGTTAGGGTTAGGGTTAGGGTTAGGGTTAGGGTTAGGGTTAGGGTTAGGGTTAGGGTTAGGGTTAGGGTTAGGGTTAGGGTTAGGGTTAGGGTTAGGGTTAGGTTAGGGTTAGGGTTAGGGTTAGGGTTAGGGGTTAGGGTTAGGGTTAGGGTTAGGGTTAGGGTTAGGGTTAGGGTTAGGGTTAGGGTTAGGGTTAGGGTTAGGGTTAGGGTTAGGGTTAGGGTTAGGGTTAGGGTTAGGGTTAGGGTTAGGGTTAGGGTTAGGGTTAGGGTTAGGGTTAGGGTTAGGGTTAGGGTTAGGGTTAGGGGTTAGGGTTAGGGTTAGGGTTAGGGTTAGGGTTAGGGTTAGGGTTAGGGTTAGGGTTAGGGTTAGGGTTAGGGTTAGGGTTAGGGTTAGGGTTAGGGTTAGGGTTAGGGTTAGGGTTAGGGTTAGGGTTAGGGTTAGGGTTAGGGTTAGGGTTAGGGTTAGGGTTAGGGTTAGGGTTAGGGTTAGGGTTAGGGTTAGGGTTAGGGTTAGGGTTAGGGTTAGGGTTAGGGTTAGGGTTAGGGTTAGGGTTAGGGTTAGGGTTAGGGTTAGGGTTAGGGTTAGGGTTAGGGTTAGGGTTAGGGTTAGGTTAGGGTTAGGGTTAGGGTTAGGGTTAGGGTTAGGTTAGGGTTAGGGTTAGGGTTAGGGTTAGGGTTAGGGTTAGGGTTAGGGTTAGGGTTAGGGTTAGGGTTAGGGTTAGGGTTAGGGTTAGGGTTAGGGTTAGGGTTAGGGTTAGGGTTAGGTTAGGGTTAGGGTTAGGGTTAGGGTTAGGGTTAGGGTTAGGGTTAGGGTTAGGGTTAGGGTTAGGGTTAGGTTAGGGTTAGGGTTAGGGTTAGGGTTAGGGTTAGGGTTAGGGTTAGGGTTAGGGTTAGGGTTAGGGTTAGGGTTAGGGTTAGGGTTAGGGTTAGGGTTAGGGTTAGGGTTAGGGTTAGGGTTAGGGTTAGGGTTAGGGTTAGGGTTAGGGTTAGGGTTAGGGTTAGGGTTAGGGTTAGGGTTAGGTTAGGGTTAGGGTTAGGGTTAGGGTTAGGGTTAGGGTTAGGGTTAGGGTTAGGGGTTAGGGTTAGGGTTAGGGTTAGGGTTAGGGTTAGGGTTAGGGTTAGGGTTAGGGTTAGGGTTAGGGTTAGGGTTAGGGTTAGGGTTAGGGTTAGGGTTAGGGTTAGGGTTAGGGTTAGGGTTAGGGTTAGGGTTAGGGTTAGGGTTAGGGTTAGGGTTAGGGTTAGGGTTAGGGTTAGGGTTAGGGTTAGGGTTAGGGTTAGGGTTAGGGTTAGGGTTAGGGTTAGGGTTAGGGTTAGGGTTAGGGTTAGGGTTAGGGTTAGGGTTAGGGTTAGGGTTAGGGTTAGGGTTAGGGTTAGGGTTAGGGTTAGGGTTAGGGTTAGGGTTAGGGTTAGGGTTAGGGTTAGGGTTAGGGTTAGGGTTAGGGTTAGGGTTAGGGTTAGGGTTAGGGTTAGGGTTAGGGTTAGGGTTAGGGTTAGGGTTAGGGTTAGGGTTAGGGTTAGGGTTAGGGTTAGGGTTAGGGTTAGGGTTAGGGTTAGGGTTAGGGTTAGGGTTAGGGTTAGGGTTAGGGTTAGGGTTAGGGTTAGGGTTAGGGTTAGGGTTAGGGTTAGGGTTAGGGTTAGGGTTAGGGTTAGGGTTAGGGTTAGGGTTAGGGTTAGGGTTAGGGTTAGGGTTAGGGTTAGGGTTAGGGTTAGGGTTAGGGTTAGGGTTAGGGTTAGGGTTAGGGTTAGGGTTAGGGTTAGGGTTAGGGTTAGGGTTAGGGTTAGGGTTAGGGTTAGGGTTAGGGTTAGGGTTAGGGTTAGGGTTAGGGTTAGGGTTAGGGTTAGGGTTAGGGTTAGGGTTAGGGTTAGGGTTAGGGTTAGGGTTAGGGTTAGGGTTAGGGTTAGGGTTAGGGTTAGGGTTAGGGTTAGGGTTAGGGTTAGGGTTAGGGTTAGGGTTAGGGTTAGGGTTAGGGTTAGGGTTAGGGTTAGGGTTAGGGTTAGGGTTAGGGTTAGGGTTAGGGTTAGGGTTAGGGTTAGGGTTAGGGTTAGGGTTAGGGTTAGGGTTAGGGTTAGGGTTAGGGTTAGGGTTAGGGTTAGGGTTAGGGTTAGGGTTAGGGTTAGGGTTAGGGTTAGGGTTAGGGTTAGGGTTAGGGTTAGGGTTAGGGTTAGGGTTAGGGTTAGGGTTAGGGTTAGGGTTAGGGTTAGGGTTAGGGTTAGGGTTAGGGTTAGGGTTAGGGTTAGGGTTAGGGTTAGGGTTAGGGTTAGGGTTAGGGTTAGGGTTAGGGTTAGGGTTAGGGTTAGGGTTAGGGTTAGGGTTAGGGTTAGGGTTAGGGTTAGGGTTAGGGTTAGGGTTAGGGTTAGGGTTAGGGTTAGGGTTAGGGTTAGGGTTAGGGTTAGGGTTAGGGTTAGGGTTAGGGTTAGGGTTAGGGTTAGGGTTAGGGTTAGGGTTAGGGTTAGGGTTAGGGTTAGGGTTAGGGTTAGGGTTAGGGTTAGGGTTAGGGTTAGGGTTAGGGTTAGGGTTAGGGTTAGGGTTAGGGTTAGGGTTAGGGTTAGGGTTAGGGTTAGGGTTAGGGTTAGGGTTAGGGTTAGGGTTAGGGTTAGGGTTAGGGTTAGGGTTAGGGTTAGGGTTAGGGTTAGGGTTAGGGTTAGGGTTAGGGTTAGGGTTAGGGTTAGGGTTAGGGTTAGGGTTAGGGTTAGGGTTAGGGTTAGGGTTAGGGTTAGGGTTAGGGTTAGGGTTAGGGTTAGGGTTAGGGTTAGGGTTAGGGTTAGGGTTAGGGTTAGGGTTAGGGTTAGGGTTAGGGTTAGGGTTAGGGTTAGGGTTAGGGTTAGGGTTAGGGTTAGGGTTAGGGTTAGGGTTAGGGTTAGGGTTAGGGTTAGGGTTAGGGTTAGGGTTAGGGTTAGGGTTAGGGTTAGGGTTAGGGTTAGGGTTAGGGTTAGGGTTAGGGTTAGGGTTAGGGTTAGGGTTAGGGTTAGGGTTAGGGTTAGGGTTAGGGTTAGGGTTAGGGTTAGGGTTAGGGTTAGGGTTAGGGTTAGGGTTAGGGTTAGGGTTAGGGTTAGGGTTAGGGTTAGGGTTAGGGTTAGGGTTAGGGTTAGGGTTAGGGTTAGGGTTAGGGTTAGGGTTAGGGTTAGGGTTAGGGTTAGGGTTAGGGTTAGGGTTAGGGTTAGGGTTAGGGTTAGGGTTAGGGTTAGGGTTAGGGTTAGGGTTAGGGTTAGGGTTAGGGTTAGGGTTAGGGTTAGGGTTAGGGTTAGGGTTAGGGTTAGGGTTAGGGTTAGGGTTAGGGTTAGGGTTAGGGTTAGGGTTAGGGTTAGGGTTAGGGTTAGGGTTAGGGTTAGGGTTAGGGTTAGGGTTAGGGTTAGGGTTAGGGTTAGGGTTAGGGTTAGGGTTAGGGTTAGGGTTAGGGTTAGGGTTAGGGTTAGGGTTAGGGTTAGGGTTAGGGTTAGGGTTAGGGTTAGGGTTAGGGTTAGGGTTAGGGTTAGGGTTAGGGTTAGGGTTAGGGTTAGGGTTAGGGTTAGGGTTAGGGTTAGGGTTAGGGTTAGGGTTAGGGTTAGGGTTAGGGTTAGGGTTAGGGTTAGGGTTAGGGTTAGGGTTAGGGTTAGGGTTAGGGTTAGGGTTAGGGTTAGGGTTAGGGTTAGGGTTAGGGTTAGGGTTAGGGTTAGGGTTAGGGTTAGGGTTAGGGTTAGGGTTAGGGTTAGGGTTAGGGTTAGGGTTAGGGTTAGGGTTAGGGTTAGGGTTAGGGTTAGGGTTAGGGTTAGGGTTAGGGTTAGGGTTAGGGTTAGGGTTAGGGTTAGGGTTAGGGTTAGGGTTAGGGTTAGGGTTAGGGTTAGGGTTAGGGTTAGGGTTAGGGTTAGGGTTAGGGTTAGGGTTAGGGTTAGGGTTAGGGTTAGGGTTAGGGTTAGGGTTAGGGTTAGGGTTAGGGTTAGGGTTAGGGTTAGGGTTAGGGTTAGGGTTAGGGTTAGGGTTAGGGTTAGGGTTAGGGTTAGGGTTAGGGTTAGGGTTAGGGTTAGGGTTAGGGTTAGGTTAGGGTTAGGGTTAGGGTTAGGGTTAGGGTTAGGGTTAGGGTTAGGGTTAGGGTTAGGGTTAGGGTTAGGGTTAGGGTTAGGGTTAGGGTTAGGGTTAGGGTTAGGGTTAGGGTTAGGGTTAGGGTTAGGGTTAGGGTTAGGGTTAGGGTTAGGGTTAGGGTTAGGGTTAGGGTTAGGGTTAGGGTTAGGGTTAGGGTTAGGGTTAGGGTTAGGGTTAGGGTTAGGGTTAGGGTTAGGGTTAGGGTTAGGGTTAGGGTTAGGGTTAGGGTTAGGGTTAGGTTAGGGTTAGGGTTAGGGTTAGGGTTAGGGTTAGGGTTAGGGTTAGGGTTAGGGTTAGGGTTAGGGTTAGGGTTAGGGTTAGGGTTAGGGTTAGGGTAGGTTAGGGTTAGGGTTAGGGTTAGGGTTAGGGTTAGGGTTAGGGTTAGGGTTAGGGTTAGGGTTAGGGTTAGGGTTAGGGTTAGGGTTAGGGTTAGGGTTAGGGTTAGGGTTAGGGTTAGGGTTAGGGTTAGGGTTAGGGTTAGGGTTAGGGTTAGGGTTAGGGTTAGGGTTAGGGTTAGGGTTAGGGTTAGGGTTAGGGTTAGGGTTAGCGGTTAGGGTTAGGGTTAGGGTTAGGGTTAGGGTTAGGGTTAGGGTTAGGGTTAGGGTTAGGGTTAGGGTTAGGGTTAGGGTTAGGGTTAGGGTTAGGGTAGGTTAGGGTTAGGGTTAGGGTTAGGGTTAGGGTTAGGGTTAGGGTTAGGGTTAGGGTTAGGGTTAGGGTTAGGGTTAGGGTTAGGGTTAGGGTTAGGGTTAGGGTTAGGGTTAGGGTTAGGGTTAGGGTTAGGGTTAGGGTTAGGGTTAGGGTTAGGGTTAGGGTTAGGGTTAGGGTTAGGGTTAGGGTTAGGGTTAGGGTTAGGGTTAGGGTTAGGGTTAGGGTTAGGGTTAGGGTTAGGGTTAGGGTTAGGGTTAGGGTTAGGGTTAGGTTAGGGTTAGGGTTAGGGTTAGGGTTAGGGTTAGGGTTAGGGTTAGGGTTAGGGTTAGGGTTAGGTTAGGGTTAGGGTTAGGGTTAGGGTTAGGGTTAGGGTTAGGGTTAGGGTTAGGGTTAGGGTTAGGGTTAGGGTTAGGTTAGGGTTAGGGTTAGGGTTAGGGTTAGGGTTAGGGTTAGGGTTAGGGTTAGGGTTAGGGTTAG
Organism: Notolepis coatsorum; assembly: GCF_963971535.1. Classification (NCBI taxonomy): domain Eukaryota; kingdom Metazoa; phylum Chordata; class Actinopteri; order Aulopiformes; family Paralepididae; genus Notolepis; species Notolepis coatsorum. The sequence continues at coordinate 69,021 of NW_028173519.1, forward strand.
GGTTAGGGTTAGGGTTAGGGTTAGGGTTAGGGTTAGGGTTAGGGTTAGGGTTAGGGTTAGGGTTAGGGTTAGGGTTAGGGTTAGGGTTAGGGTTAGGGTTAGGGTTAGGGTTAGGGTTAGGGTTAGGGTTAGGGTTAGGGTTAGGGTTAGGGTTAGGGTTAGGGTTAGGTTAGGGTTAGGGTTAGGGTTAGGGTTAGGGTTAGGGTTAGGGTTAGGGTTAGGGTTAGGGTTAGGGTTAGGGTTAGGGTTAGGGTTAGGGTTAGGGTTAGGGTTAGGGTTAGGGTTAGGGTTAGGGTTAGGGTTAGGGTTAGGGTTTAGGGTTAGGGTTAGGGTTAGGGTTAGGTTAGGGTTAGGGTTAGGGTTAGGGTTAGGTTAGGGTTAGGGTTAGGGTTAGGGTTAGGGTTAGGGTTAGGGTTAGGGTTAGGGTTAGGTTAGGGTTAGGGTTAGGGTTAGGGTTAGGGTTAGGGTTAGGGTTAGGGTTAGGGTTAGGGTTAGGGTTAGGGTTAGGGTTAGGGTTAGGGTTAGGGTTAGGGTTAGGGTTAGGGTTAGGGTTAGGGTTAGGGTTAGGGTTAGGGTTAGGGTTAGGGTTAGGGTTAGGGTTAGGGTTAGGGTTAGGGTTAGGGTTAGGTTAGGGTTAGGGTTAGGGTTAGGTTAGGGTTAGGGTTAGGGTTAGGGTTAGGGTTAGGGTTAGGGTTAGGGTTAGGGTTAGGGTTAGGGTTAGGGTTAGGGTTAGGGTTAGGGTTAGGGTTAGGGTTAGGGTTAGGGTTAGGGTTAGGGTTAGGGTTAGGGTTAGGGTTAGGGTTAGGGTTAGGGTTAGGGTTAGGGTTAGGGTTAGGGTTAGGGTTAGGGTTAGGGTTAGGGTTAGGGTTAGGTTAGGGTTAGGGTTAGGGTTAGGGTTAGGGTTAGGGTTAGGGTTAGGGTTAGGGTTAGGGTTAGGGTTAGGGTTAGGGTTAGGGTTAGGGTTAGGGTTAGGGTTAGGGTTAGGGTTAGGGTTAGGGTTAGGGTTAGGGTTAGGGTTAGGGTTAGGGTTAGGGTTAGGGTTAGGGTTAGGGTTAGGGTTAGGGTTAGGGTTAGGGTTAGGGTTAGGGTTAGGGTTAGGGTTAGGGTTAGGGTTAGGGTTAGGGTTAGGGTTAGGGTTAGGGTTAGGGTTAGGGTTAGGGTTAGGGTTAGGGTTAGGGTTAGGGTTAGGGTTAGGGTTAGGGTTAGGGTTAGGGTTAGGGTTAGGGTTAGGGTTAGGGTTAGGGTTAGGGTTAGGGTTAGGGTTAGGGTTAGGGTTAGGGTTAGGGTTAGGGTTAGGGTTAGGGTTAGGGTTAGGGTTAGGTTAGGGTTAGGGTTAGGGTTAGGGTTAGGGTTAGGGTTAGGGTTAGGGTAGTTAGGGTTAGGGTTAGGGTTAGGGTTAGGGTTAGGGTTAGGGTTAGGGTTAGGGTTAGGGTTAGGGTTAGGGTTAGGGTTAGGGTTAGGGTTAGGGTTAGGGTTAGGGTTAGGGTTAGGGTTAGGGTTAGGGTTAGGGTTAGGGTTAGGGTTAGGGTTAGGGTTAGGGTTAGGGTTAGGGTTAGGTTAGGGTTAGGGTTAGGGTTAGGGTTAGGGTTAGGGTTAGGGTTAGGGTTAGGGTTAGGGTTAGGGTTAGGGTTAGGGTTAGGGTTAGGGTTAGGGTTAGGGTTAGGGTTAGGGTTAGGGTTAGGGTTAGGGTTAGGGTTAGGGTTAGGGTTAGGGTTAGGTTAGGGTTAGGGTTAGGGTTAGGGTTAGGGTTAGGGTTAGGGTTAGGGTTAGGGTTAGGGTTAGGGTTAGGGTTAGGTTAGGGTTAGGGTTAGGGTTAGGGTTAGGGTTAGGGTTAGGGTTAGGGTTAGGTTAGGGTTAGGGTTAGGGTTAGGGTTAGGGTTAGGGTTAGGGTTAGGGTTAGGGTTAGGGTTAGGGTTAGGGTTAGGGTTAGGGTTAGGGTTAGGGTTAGGGTTAGGGTTAGGGGTTAGGGTTAGGGTTAGGGTTAGGGTTAGGGTTAGGGTTAGGGTTAGGGTTAGGGTTAGGGTTAGGGTTAGGGTTAGGGTTAGGGTTAGGGTTAGGGTTAGGGTTAGGGTTAGGGTTAGGGTTAGGGTTAGGGTTAGGGTTAGGGTTAGGGTTAGGGTTAGGGTTAGGGTTAGGGTTAGGGTTAGGGTTAGGGTTAGGGTTAGGGTTAGGGTTAGGGTTAGGGTTAGGGTTAGGGTTAGGGTTAGGGTTAGGGTTAGGGTTAGGGTTAGGGTTAGGGTTAGGGTTAGGGTTAGGGTTAGGGTTAGGGTTAGGGTTAGGGTTAGGGTTAGGGTTAGGGTTAGGGTTAGGGTTAGGGTTAGGGTTAGGGTTAGGGTTAGGGTTAGGGTTAGGGTTAGGGTTAGGTTAGGGTTAGGTTAGGGTTAGGGTTAGGGTTAGGGTTAGGGTTAGGGTTAGGGTTAGGGTTAGGGTTAGGGTTAGGGTTAGGGTTAGGGTTAGGGTTAGGGTTAGGGTTAGGGTTAGGGTTAGGGTTAGGGTTAGGGTTAGGGTTAGGGTTAGGGTTAGGGTTAGGGTTAGGGTTAGGGTTAGGGTTAGGTTAGGGTTAGGGTTAGGGTTAGGGTTAGGTTAGGGTTAGGGTTAGGGTTAGGGTTAGGGTTAGGGTTAGGGTTAGGGGTTAGGGTTAGGGTTAGGGTTAGGGTTAGGGTTAGGGTTAGGGTTAGGGTTAGGGTTAGGGTTAGGGTTAGGGTTAGGGTTAGGGTTAGGGTTAGGGTTAGGGTTAGGGTTAGGGTTAGGGTTAGGGTTAGGGTTAGGGTTAGGGTTAGGGTTAGGGTTAGGGTTAGGGTTAGGGTTAGGGTTAGGGTTAGGGTTTGGGTTAGGGTTAGGGTTAGGGTTAGGGTTAGGGTTAGGGTTAGGGTTAGGGTTAGGGTTAGGGTTAGGGTTAGGGTTAGGGTTAGGGTTAGGGTTAGGGTTAGGGTTAGGTTAGGGTTAGGGTTAGGGTTAGGGTTAGGGTTAGGGTTAGGGTTAGGTTAGGGTTAGGGTTAGGGTTAGGGTTAGGGTTAGGGTTAGGGTTAGGGTTAGGGTTAGGGTTAGGGTTAGGGTTAGGGTTAGGTTAGGGTTAGGGTTAGGGTTAGGGTTAGGGTTAGGGTTAGGGTTAGGGTTAGGGTTAGGGTTAGGGTTAGGGTTAGGGTTAGGGTTAGGTTAGGGTTAGGGTTAGGGTTAGGGTTAGGGTTAGGGTTAGGGTTAGGTTAGGGTTAGGGTTAGGGTTAGGGTTAGGGTTAGGGTTAGGGTTAGGGTTAGGGTTAGTAGGGTTAGGGTTAGGGTTAGGGTTAGGGTTAGGGTTAGGGTTAGGGTTAGGGTTAGGGTTAGGGTTAGGGTTAGGGTTAGGGTTAGGGTTAGGGTTAGGGTTAGGGTTAGGGTTAGGGTTAGGGTTAGGGTTAGGGTTAGGGTTAGGGTTAGGGTTAGGGTTAGGGTTAGGGTTAGGGTTAGGGTTAGGGTTAGGGTTAGGGTTAGGGTTAGGGTTAG
>NW_028173518.1:0-30000 GCF_963971535.1 Notolepis coatsorum
CTCCAATCAAGTGACCCCACTCCTACCACTACAAAGCCCTTCAGAGCCAAGAGATGAACCCAGATAAGAGTCCCCTCTGCCAGCTAGTCAGAAATATCTGCCCACAAATGCTTCAGGACAGATACCAAGAAATCTGGCCCAACCAAATAATCTCAAAACAAAAGAAAATTATATAGAATATTGGAACAAATCAATCAAATCTCAAAGTAAATTAGAATTCTATTTGACCCTAAACAGAGAGTACACGGTGGCAGAATACCTGACACTGTGATGAGATTAAATTAAGAAAACATTGACACGGTACAGACTGAGTGGACATAGTCTAGCCATAGAAACAGGCCGTCACAGGCAGAACTGGCTGCCCAGAGAGGCCAGGCTGTGTTCACTTTGTCATCAGGGGGACATTGAGACAGAACCTCACTTCCTGCTATACTGTGAGAAATACAAGGATCTAAGAGAAGTATTCTTTGATAAAATAACAAAATTGATGCACAGTTTATCCATCTCCCTGATCACCAAAAGCTGCTATACATGTGTGGGGAGAAAAGTCAGTGTACAGCATTAGCTGCAAAATATGTAGACGGTTGTCACACAATTACATTTACATTACATTTAGTCATTTAGCTGACGCTTTTATCCAAAGCGACTTACAGTTCTGTACGACAAGCCATCAGAAGGGCACAACTCTATCAGCTGAGCAACAATGTTCATCAAAGTGTTGAGTGCTACAGTGTAGGTTAGTTTATTAGACAATGCATGACAGTACGGTAGTTAGGGTTAGATTTTTTTTTTTTTTTTTTTTTTAATTCAGATAATGGTTGAAGAAGTGCGTCTTTAGTCGACGGCGAAAGATTGGACGTGATTCGGCTGTCCTAACTGGGGTGGGTAGTTCATTCCACCATTGTGGGGCAAGGACTGAGAATAGGCGACTTCTCTTGATGACCCTCCCGGAGCTTGGATAGGAGTAGGTCTGAGTCGGCCAGAAGATGCAGAGCGTAGGGGTCTTGGGGGTGTGTAGTTAGAGACCATAGACCGGAGGTAGGCGGGAGCGGTTCCCTTTGCCGCACGGTATGCTAGGTCGAGGGCCTTGAAGCGGATTCGTGCAGCAATGGGAAGCCAGTGCAGGTCCCTAAGAAGTGGGGTGACATGGGCCGACTTCGGTAGGTTTGAGATCAGGCGGGGCCTGCGTTCTGAATGAGTTGAGAGGCTTAGTGGCAGTGGCCGGAGGCCAGCGAGCAGTGCATTGCAGTAGTCGATAAGTCAATAAGAGAACAAGCTTGTAAATGTATCTGAGTGGCCACACTTGAAAAATGACTACCCGACTGAGTGACTATTTTGTAAATGTATATGTTTCTTGTTGATTGTCCTTACTGTTATTACTAATATTATGATATTTTATTGCTTAATATATATGTTATTGTCTGTATGTTGAACTTGCTTTGGCAATAAGTATGTTAATATTTCATGCCAATAAAGCCTATTTGAATTTTATTGAATTGAGAGAGAGAGAGAGAGAGAGAGAGAGAGAGAGAGAGAGAGAGAGAGAGAGAGAGAGAGAGGAGAGAGAGAGAGAGAGAGAGAGAGAGAGAGAGAGAGAGAGAGAGAGAGAGAGAGGGTGGGTTGGTTGGTGGTTTTGAGAGGGGAATAAACAGTCTGGAGAGAGGGAGAGAAGGAGGAAGAAAGAGAGAAAGAGACAGAGTGATAGGAGAAAGGTTGGAGGGAGGGGTTGATACATGGAGTGAGCACCTATAAAGTAATGACAAATTGATTAGATTCATAGGAAAATCAATACACCATATTTTCTGAGAAATGTTCAAACAGCAACAGCTGGTAGATGGAGGGAGGGATTGTATTATATATATATATATATATATATATATATATATATATATAATATATATATATATATATATATATATCATATATATATAGAGAGAGAGAGGAGAGAGAGGGGAGGAGAGAGAGAGAGAGAGAGAGAGAGAGAGAGAGAGAGAGAGAGAGAGAGAGAGAGAGAGAGAGAGAGAGAGAGAGATGATACTGGAATGAGGGAGAGACAAGAGGAAGAGAGATTCAATTGTAGATAGGAGAGGAGGAAGACAATCTGAGAGACACATTATCACATACATACATGCATACATACATACATGCAAACATATACATTAGGGTGTAACGGTACACAGAAGCCACGGTTCGATACGAGTTCGGTAGGTACAACAGGAAAAAAGCAACAAAAGTCCCAACCGCTTAAGGCTAGGTTTCTTTTCATTTATTTGAACAGACAGTAGTGCCTAGTTCCACCTAGTGTCACATAGTCCCAGGCGTGCGTTCCTGATATCAACTGGGGTTGCACGCACCTAATGGCGGCACGTGCATGCGCGCTCCGCGCATGCGCATAATGCTCCCTCGCTTGAGCACAGACTACAGACAGTGCCTAATTGCCTCTACGAATGGAATGTAATACATATCATTCACAACAAGTTAGGTGTGAATGTATCTGAGAACGTATTTAACACACCTGACGACCGGCACTATATTGATATGCAAAGTAGCCCAGGTGGGTACTTATAGCGAGTTGGCGAGTGCAGCGAATTCCTGTGTGCACGCGCTTTGGCTCAAATTTTACCCTGCACGGAGTGCAACCCCGTCCAGAGCCAACGCATGCCTGCATAGTCCCCTGAGATATGTGAACATACACTTGCATAGGTCATAAATAATTTCTATGCAGGGCTGAATTTTTTTCTTTTTTTTGCAATTGGTCACATCAGCTACAGAACTGAAAAGCATATCTTATGCTATAAAAGTACAAATAAATAGTATACAAAATAATTTCCATATCATCAAGCCTCACTTATTATCAAGTACCCTTACTTATTATCATCTAACTTCACTTATTATCATCTAACTTCACTTATTATCATCTAACTTCACTTATTATCATCTCTTTCCATATCATCTAACCTTCACTTATTATCATCTAACTTCACTTATTATCATCTAACTTCACGTATTATCATCTAACTTCACTTATTATCATCTCTTTCCATATCGTCTAGCCTCACTTATTATCATCTAACTTCACTTATTATCATCTCTTTCCATATCGTCTAGCCTCACTTATTATCATCTAACTTCACTTATTATCATCTCTTTCCATATCATCTAGCCTCACTTATTATCATCTAGTCTGGGTTTTTAATTTCCCACTCACAGTTAATGAAGTGGGCGGTCACTGTGAGATAGCTTTCAGTACCATGGGAGGTCCATCCCTCAGTTGTTAGTTTACGGCAGGTGCACTAAACAGCTTGTGCTCAATCACTGCTTGTGTGCGCCTGTAAAGGGCTGGGACCACGGACTGGCTTATGTGCGCACGGGATGCGACAGTGTAACGAGGCTCGAGCACTTTTAATAAATGTTTGAAGCCGGGTTCCTCTACTATAACGTGAAGGCGTCCGTCTCATCTTGTTTTGGTGTGTCGTCTTCTTCTGCTGTTCTGTTGACGGTTGGCAAATATAGTTTAGGTGCTTTAATCGCCACCTTCTGGATTGGGAGTGTGGATCAGAACGGACTGATTCAGACATATTCTTAGTATGGCTGCAGATACCGAACTGTGACGTCCATACCGTTAATTCACGGCACAAATACATGTACCGTTACACCCCTACTATACATACATACATATAGAGACAGACACACCCTCAAGACCTGCATCTTCTACACACCTCAAGACCCCTACGCCTGCATCTTCTAACTACACACCCTCAAGACCCCTACGCTCTGCATCTTCTAACTACACACCCTCAAGACCCCTACGCTCTGCATCTTCTAACTACACACCCTCAAGACCCCTACGCTCTGCATCTTCTAACTACACACCCTCAAGACCCCTACACTATTTATCTTCTAACTACACACCCTCAAGACCCCTATGCTCTGCATCTTCTAACTACACACCCTCAAGACCCCTACGCTCTGCATCTTCTAACTACACACCCTCAAGACCCCTATACTCTGCATCTTCTCGTTTCTCTGTCCTCTATCCTCTGGTCTCTGCTCTCTGGTCTCTGGTCTATGTCTCTGGTCTCTGGTCTATGTCTCTGGTCTCTGGTCTCTGGTCTCTGGTCTCTGGTCTCTGGTATCTGGTCTCTGGTCTCTGGTCTCTGGTCTCTGGTCTATGTCTCTGGTCTCTGGTCTCTGGTCTCTGGTCTCTGGTCTCTGGTCTATGTCTCTGGTCTCTGGTCTCTGGTCTCTGGTCTCTGGTCTCTGGTCTCTGGTCTCTGGTCTCTGGTCTCTGGTCTCTGGTCTCTGTCCTCTGGTCTCTGTCCTCTGGTCTCTGGTCTCTGTCCTCTGGTCCTCTAGTCTCTGGTCTCTGGTCTCTGGTCTCTGGTCTCTGGTCTCTGGTCTCTGGTCTCTGGTCTCTGGTCTCTGGTCTCTGTCCTCTAGTCTCTGGTCTCTGGTCTCTGTCCTCTGGTCCTCTAGTCTCTGGTCTCTGGTCTCTGTCCTCTGGTCTCTGGTCTCTGTCCTCTGGTCTCTGGTCTCTGGTCTCTGGTCTCTGGTCTCTGTCCTCTGGTCTCTGGTCTCTGGTCTCTGTCATCTGGTCTCTGGTCTCTGTCCTCTGGTCTCTGGTCTCTGGTCTCTGGTCTCTGTCATCTGGTCTCTGGTCTCTGTCCTCTGGTCTCTGGTCTCTGGTCTCTGGTCTCTGTCCTCTGGTCTCTGGTCTCTGGTCTCTGGTCTCTGGTCTCTGGTCTCTGGTCTCTGGTCTCTGGTCTCTGGTCTCTGGTCTCTGGTCTCTGGTCTCTGATCTCTGGTCTCTGTACTCGCTCCTGAGTCAGATCAGCTGTAACCCCACCAGTCTTCCGCACGTTGACTAAAAACACACTTTTTCAATCAATATCTGAATTTCAAAATGTATATTACATATTTATATTTACTGTACTACAGTATGCTACTATGCACTCAGAGTGTAACACTGAAGTTCGACACTGCTAGACGAACAACAACACTGACCCTTAGCTGCCAGAGTTGAACCTTCCTGTTGACTTGTTGTTCAGAGGTCAGAGGTGAACCTTCCTGCTGACTTGTTGTTCAGAGGTCAGAGGTGAACCTTCCTGCTGACTTGTTGTTCAGAGGTCAGAGGTGAACCTTCCTGTTGACTTGTTGTTCAGAGGTCAGAGGTGAACCTCCTGTTGACTTGTTGTTCAGAGGTCAGAGGTGAACCTTCCTGTTGACTTGTTGTTCAGAGGTGAACCTTCCTGTTGACTTGTTGTTCAGAGGTCAGAGGTGAACCTTCCTGCTGACTTGTTGTTCAGAGGTCAGAGGTGAACCTTCCTGTTGACTTGTTGTTCAGAGGTGAACCTTCCTGCTGACTTGTTGTTCAGAGGTCAGAGGTGAACCTTCCTGCTGACTTGTTGTTCAGAGGTCAGAGGTGAACCTTCCTGTTGACTTGTTGTTCAGAGGTCAGAGGTGAATCTTCCTGCTGACTTGTTGTTCAGAGGTCAGAGGTGAACCTTCCTGCTGACTTGTTGTTCAGAGGTCAGAGGTGAACCTTCCTGCTGACTTGTTGTTCAGAGGTGAACCTTCCTGCTGACTTGTTGTTCAGAGGTCAGAGGTGAACCTTCCTGTTGACTTGTTGTTCAGAGGTCAGAGGTGAACCTTCCTGTTGACTTGTTGTTCAGAGGTCAGAGGTGAACCTTCCTGCTGACTTGTTGTTCAGAGGTCAGAGGTGAACCTTCCTGTTGACTTGTTGTTCAGAGGTGAACCTTCCTGCTGACTTGTTGTTCAGAGGTCAGAGGTGAACCTTCCTGCTGACTTGTTGTTCAGAGGTCAGAGGTGAACCTTCCTGCTTACTTGTTGTTCAGAGGTCAGAGGTGAACCTTCCTGTTGACTTGTTGTTCAGAGGTGAACCTTCCTGCTGACTTGTTGTTCAGAGGTCAGAGGTGAACCTTCCTGTTGACTTGTTCGTCACAATTTTTAAGTTACTTTGGATAAAAGCATCAGCTAAATGAGTAAATGTACATTTAAAAGTATTTTAAAAATCAACAACAACAAAAAATAACAGTGTCTTATGGAGTTGATAACGGCCACTTAAAGGGGAACTATCTTATAAATGGCCTTTTTGAGTGTTTAGCATTGTTTCCTAGCTATGTGAACTTATATTAATATGATCTATGTCTCAAAATTCTCATATTGGCGCATTCTTCCAATTCTCCTCTCACAATATTCACCCTCACTGAACTGAGTCATTTGAAAATGTGCGCGATATGTGATGTCAGAGAGACACCGCTGCATGTTAATGTTCAGGCGACGACGACGCTGCGCAGTGGTTTAGGAGCCCAGGCTCAAAACAGCTCGAGATCTTGAGGTAGAGAAATGCTGTTTTTGAGGACTTTTGTTCCATAGACTCACAGGAATTGTGTAAAAGTGCCCAAATAGTGAAAGAAATAGTAAAATAGTTCCCCTTTAAGGAGTCTGCAACAAAACATTTCACTGCACATTGTACGAGCATGTGATGAATAAACCTTAATTTGATTTGAGAGAGCAGGAGGGAGAGAGAGAGTGACTCAGCGGTGACAGAATTGGTGTATTGAACAGAACTTGTCTGTTTTTGCTGTGAACAATGTGTATTTCTGCTCTAAAAAGGAACTGGGGGCTGCCGGGACCGTTGTCTTCTGCATGACGAGGTTGGCTTCTCTCTCGCAGAGAGGCGTAATAAACATTGGCGTTTGTTTATTTTAAGCTCTTGTTGGTAAGAAACCCTCTTACATTAGAAACAATGTTAGATTTGAATTCTATCAAACTCACTCCAGTGATTTTCTCACGCTTAAAAGAGACTTGCACTACATCCATACCTCATTTTAGCATTTAGCATTTTTAAACGTATTTTTTTTTACTGTATGAAGCACATTATCAGGGGCTCATACAGAACCAAGCATTTCACTGTAATGTACCTGTACTTTATATGTGACAAATAAAAGCCAACTTAAACATGATCCTCCTCACATCCCGTGCAGGAATGGGAGTTGTATCGGTTCTGTGCTGACCTGGCTGTCATCCTACCTCATCGACTGCTCCTACCAGGTGTCATGGAGAGGCACTCTATCGGCCCCGCCCCCTACGGACGGCTGACACCCAGGGCTCGGTACTTGGACCCCTACAGACGACTGTCCCCCAGGCTCGGTCCTTGGACCCCTACAGACGGCTGTCCCCCAGGGCTCGGTCCTTGGACCCCTACAGACGGCTGACACCCAGGGCTCGGTACTTGGACCCCTACAGACGGCTGTCCCCCAGGGCTCGGTCCTTGGACCCCTACAGACGGCTGTCACCCAGGGCTCGGTCCTTGGACCCCTACAGACGGCTGACACCCAGGGCTCGGTCCTTGGACCCCTACAGACGACTGTCCCCCAGGGCTCGGTCCTTGGACCCCTACAGACGGCTGACACCCAGGGCTCGGTCCTTGGACCCCTACAGACGGCTGTCCCCCAGGGCTCGGTCCTTGGACCCCTACAGACGGCTGACACCCAGGGCTCGGTCCTTGGACCCCTACAGACGACTGTCCCCCAGGGCTCGGTCCTTGGACCCCTACAGACCACTGTCCCCCAGGGCTCGGTCCTTGGACCCCTACAGACGGCTGACACCCAGGGCTCGGTCCTTGGACCCCTACAGACGACTGTCCCCCAGGGCTCGGTCCTTGGACCCCTACAGACGGCTGACACCCAGGGCTCAGTCCTTGGACCCCTAAAGACGGCTGTCCCCCAGGGCTCGGTCCTTGGACCCCTACAGACGGCTGTAGTACACATTATGTGGTTATTTTAATTGTAACTGGGATTAAGATGTCTGATGAGATGCGCTGTTTGACGGATTTGAGAAATTGAATGAGCCGTTGACGTCACATTAATGAATGAGGATAAAGAGAGAAAACTTCATTCAAAATAAAGAATATTCTAAACACGGGTCTCTCGTTCATTAATGTATAAACAATGAATTTACCCCATCTGGCACAGTGGCGCAGCGGTAGTGCTCAATCCTGCCAACCCAGCGACCGGTGTTTGAATCCCCGTGTTTCCAACATAATTTTTTGGAATATAATATTAATGATTATACGCCAAAGTAGCCTAGTTGTAAGTTAAAATATTATAAATCTACATGCATTGAGGATGTCATTCTTTATATAGCCCTCAACGTGCACCAAATTGAATTATTCCTACATCGCAAAAAGAAGGAAAAGACCGGGTTTCGAACCCCGGTCGTCTGCGTGAAAGTCAAAAGAAGAACCCGTTAGACCACAGTGGAGATAAGTAAAAGATCGACCATACATCAATCAATGGGAAGAGAGCCGTATCGTTATTCTGTATAACAGTTCAACTAATTATTTTCGCTAGCAAGATCTCATTTGATTATTCAATCCAGCAGGCAAGTTTAAAGAAATATAATCTGATTGATTGAGGTAATGAGGGACTTAAAATTAGCCTATAGATAACGCATTTAACTTGTCGGCGAGGCGATTGAGCCGTACTGCAATATGTTACTAAAGTTTTAAATCAATTAATCAATCAATGCCGCTAGAGAATCAGGATCTCTGCTCTCGACACTTGCTGCCTTCTCGGCTGAGGCGGGCACGCGCACTTATCCTGGGTCTCAAGTCTGGCTTGAGTTAACGAGACTGAATCCACCTTCGAGGAACAGGAAAATCCCGGCTTCAAACATCGGGTTAACTGAATCTGGATAATGACATCTTGATCGACTTAGTTGAACCAGGTACGGGGAACGGGGCCCAGGTGTGTCAGGAGGAGGAGGCACACTTGTGTAAAAGGCCTCACTTCTCCATTTGTCTGCTGTCTCTCCTCCAAGCTGGTCCTGACATTTTGTTTGTTTGAATTTGGTTTGGTTGTTTCTCATATTATCATTTACACGCACCACACACTGACTCACTCATGCACTCACTACATTACTGATATTACTGATCCATTCATTCTTTAATTTCTTTTGTTTGTACATATTTAAATAGCATAATTAAATTACTCTTTGTTACAAACTTCAAGTACTTGTGTGGTCTCCCTAGTTTTGTCTGTACCTTGAGTTTGGTTCATGACAAAATGGGGGCTTGGCCTTTTGGTGGACCTTTTTTGTTTAATTGATTAGTTTGTTGGCTTTTGGCTTAGTTTGTAGTGGTGGAATCTGATTTTGGACTTTCTTGGTAAGTAACACTTCGGAAAGTTTATTCCATACCACATTTTTGTTATAGATTTATTCATTTGTTAGTAATTGCATGTTTGTTTCTACATGTAAATTGTTTGGGAGATGCATACAAGTAATTGGTTTGTTTGTTTTTGTTTGTTTGATTGGTTTGGAGCAGAACAGCTTGGTCAGTAATTGGGCCCTGAGTGAGAGTGTGGTGAATCCTCTCCTCTGTGGACATGCAGCGTGTGGTGAGTATGACTTCTTTTTGAGTGCTATTTAATCTGTTTAAAAGTGGTAGTGAGTAGCCCTGGTTAGGTAGGCGCCGAGTGGGCCAGCTGTACTGTATCAGTACTTCCAACAGTCCACTAAATTTATTATTTTTTCCTTTTTTGTTTTGAACTGGAGTCTGTAAGGTGGAGACTTCGGTCTCTGTCGAGGGTAAAGAAAGAAGACGGTTAGGTTTAGAGTAGTGATATTGGTAGGGAACCAGGGTTGCTCAAAAATACAAATATCATTGTATATGGTTAGGGATTGGCACTCGGAAAGTCTTGCTCACCATGTTTTCTGTTTGTTTTCTATATAAGTAGTGATTAGTGCTTTAGATATGGCGTCCATTGTAAAAGACTTTATACACACTCCTTCAATCGAGTTATTGAACCAGTGTACAAGGGAACACCTGCAAAAAAATTGCTGAGCACTTTGAGATTGAGGTGACTGATAAACGTTTGAAGGAAGATGTGAGAGTATTGTTGAGAGACACATTGGTGGGGAGGGAGATTTTGTTTGATATAGATACACCTGTCATTTCACCTACAGTGACCCCTGTAGCTTTGACCTTTGAATAACAAAAAGAGTTGTTAATTCTTAAATTGGAACATGAGGGAAGGAGTATGGAACATGAGGAAAGAATGGAAAGAATTAAAGCCCAATCACAATTAGAGATGGAAATCATTAAATTGAAGCAGATAATTGAGGGGAAAATGTCCTCCGGGGTCACTGGTCAGGAGGAAAATACATTTAATGTGGGATCTAACCGGCAACTGCTTCCCCAGTTCACAGAAAAGGATCCGGATCTGTTTTTTTCTTTGTTTGAGCAGGTGGCAAATGCAAGAAAGTGGTCTGATGAGGAGTGCACTTTGTTGTTGCAGTGTGTCTTCACAGGTAAGGCACAAGAGGCTTATGCTTCTTTGACTGTAGCAGACAGTAAAATCTATGAGACAGTTAAAACTATAGTGTTGCATGCATATGAGTTGGTCCCCGAAGCATATCGGCAACGTTTTAGGAATTGGGAAAAGAAGGAGCACCAGACTCATGTTGAATTTGTCCGTGATCTGGTTGTTCAGTTTAATCGATGGTGTTCGGCGTCAGAGGTTAGAACTTTTCAAGAACTGTCTGATTTAGTAATACTGGAGCAAATAAAAAACGGTGTGCCATATAGTATTGCTACTTACTTGAACGAGCGAAAAGTAAAAACTCTGCAGGAAGCAGCAATGTTGGCTGATGAATATAGTTTAATTCATAAACATACATTTGCCGAAGCTAGTGGTGGTGTGCAGCAGAAAAGATTTTCTCCGCGCATAGACAGACGTTTTGGGTCAAATGTGGATTCGGTTTATTCCAGGCCTGATAGTTCGTGGAAGGATGATAGTTGTCATTACTGCCAGCGAAAAGGGCACTGGAAAAATGAATGTCCTGCACTTAAAGACAAGGCAAGGTTTTCTGGTAGACCGCAAGTAAAGCCTGCTGCTTTGGCTGCACATGTTTCCTTGGTCCAGTTAGCGCTCCAAACGGAAGGGCAGTCTGTGGTCCATTGTCCTACTCTGTGCGAGTCAAAAAACAGGGCGGATTATGCAGCATTTATTTCAGAGGGTTACGTGTCCATACCTGGGACAGTAGCGGCCGCTGGGTACTTCGCCACTAGGGGCGCTATACCAAACATTTTGCAAAATGCAAACATGTACAGTACAGTACCACGCAACACTCATGGCAAGACGTGAGCGATTCGACTCACGCTCACGGCAATGAATCGGCTCTTATGAACGAGTCGCTCAGCTGTTACTACAACAACACACAACCAGTCAAATAAAGTATAGTCTAGACTCTAATTCACAACTTGAAACACAATATATAAATAGAAAAGTTAGAAACAAAACTCGCCCGTCTACAAACACAGGCAGATCTCTCCCTCTCTCCTTCTCTCTCTCACACACAGAGCGACGTGGAATCGATTCGTTACACAATCAGACCTATTATATACCAAGAATAACTTCAGTATGAGTACAGGGCTGTACACATATTTTGCATATTGTTAAACGAGCCAAGGCTAGCTATTAAACTATCGATATGATTCGAAAATCTGGGACCCTGATGTAAACAAGACAAACGTCTTTCTCTGGTCTGCATCCCCTTAACAATTGTGTGTATTGAGCCGTACTGTATTGTACCCATTCTGCAATCTGTTAATAAAGTTCTCATTCATTCATTCAAACATAGACGATCTCTCTGTCTCTCGGATCAATCAAATCAAATAATTAACACATATATGTTGTCATTTTAAACAACTCACCATTCATTCATTATGCATCAGCAGCAACACAAACACGCACAGCTCTCTCTCTCTCTCTCTCGCTCTCTCTCTCTCTCAGATGATGTCAGATCCATTCAATAATAAACACATTTGTAAAGCTCGTTATTTTAAACAAGTTACCATTCATTGTCTGAGTGGTTATGTCCCACATGCGGCGAAATGAGAGCGAGAGAGAGAGAGAGAGAGAGAGAGAGAGAGAGAATTTTAGTAGTTACATTTTCAACAATATTGCTGCTATTTAAACACTTCATGGAAACGGGGTAACGTTAACCTTATGTCGACTGTAGTATTGTATGACCTCGACATAACGTTTAAACGTTAACGTTACTCCGTTTCCATGCACTAAGTGGCCAGCTAAGCTAACGGAGCTAACAGTAGCTGTAACGTTACAACGTTATGCGGCATCAGTAGACAACGTATCATGTATTAAACTAGAGTTAAGATCGCTAATCTACCTTGTTGTTGGCTTGTTGATAAAGTATATCCACTCCATGGCATTGTCCATCCAGCCTGTGTTGATGTCCATCCATTGTCCATACATGTCCTCGAGTCCACACTGCATCCATAATATAGCTTGTTGTTAGTTAGCCAACAAGCTGTGTGAGTGAAGAGCTGTGTCTTTGTCCATTTCCGCCTCGAACAGCCTGCAAACTACCTGGCGTTCTATCGCCATGCTCTAAGACAAACTCTAACCTTAACCAACTTTGAAAGAGTGCCTAAGCTCAGTGTAGTTGCTGTTGTTGTTGACGAGTCGACTGAACTGCTGCTGAGCCAACCCGAGAAATGCGGCAATGGAAAAAAACTGGCATCGCGTCGGCCAATCAGAGAGCGTCTCCGCGAAATGCGGCTATGGAAATTCTTCACGGAAGTTCACACGCTGCTGGCTAGACCGCTTCAAATCGCGCTCGGATTCCAACATAATAGTCATATTTCAACGCACAACGCCGTATGCACTGATTGGCTGTGACGGAGACAGCGATCAAACTGTGACGCGCACGCAGAGCGCTATCGCTTCTTGCCCGGGCGAGAAATACGAAAAAATAAAAAAAAACGATGAAAACGATGTTTTTTTTATTTAGATAATAACGTTATATTGTGCATTGGAAATACAAACATACTTAAAATGAGTAAATATTATTAATTTTAAACATGTTTATATTATTTATAGGGCTATAAAACACAAAAACGAAAAAGTTTTATTGTCTTCTTCTCTGATTTAACAGCAGCTGGCCAGCAGGTGGGTCGGCGCCCTAGCGCCCCTAGTGGTAGAGCCGCCACTGACCTGGGAAGGAGAAAGTGGCAGTTATAATATTGAGAGATACTGGCGCGCTACATACGTTTGTCTGTGACTCTGTTCTTCCATTCACCTCTGATACAGACACCGGAGATGTCATTTTGATGCAGGGTATGGGTATGAATATTATTCCAGTACCGGTGCATAGAGTCGAGTTAATCTGCGGGTTTGTCAAAAGACAAGTGAGGGTAGGAGTGCACCCAGCTCTGCCTGTGGAGGGGGTTGACGTCATTTTGGGGAATGACCTGGCAGGAGATAGAGTGTGGGCAGAGGCGCCGCCACCGTACGTGGTCACCCAGGTTCCGGCACCCCTTACTTCAAAGTCAAAGGATGAAAGAGTAGAGTCTGGTCCTGAAAAGGAGTGGTTCCCAGCGTGCGCAGTGACTCGAGCGATGCTCAACAAGTAAAAACAGAGGGAAAGGCTGTATTAATACCGGTGCCTCTTGAGTCAATATCTCATAGTGATTTGGTTCTGGAACAAAAATCTGACCTCTCTCTGAAGACTTGTTTTGAGTTGGTGTCTCCTGTGGGGGACATGGAACATGCAGCTCAAGGCTATTTTGAGCAAAATGGTGTCCTGTTGCGAAAGTGGTGTGCACAGGGAGATAACTTTGTGGGTAACCCGATTGTGCAGATTGTGGTGCCTATTAAGTTCAGAGAAATGGTCATGAAAGCGGCGCATAATGATGTAGCTGGTCATATGGGTGTTCAAAAAACTTACACTCGGATCCTGGATCATTTCTTTTGGCCATGTATGAAAACTGAAGTATCTGCATTCATCAAAACTTGCCACACCTGTCAGCTGACGGGAAAGCCCAATCAGTCAATACGTCCGGCACCACTGTGTCCTATTCCAGCTTTGGACCAGCCTTTTGAGTATTTAGTTATGGATTGTGTAGGTCCGTTGCCGCCCTCAAAGTCTGGTAACCAATATTTGTTAACTTTGATGTGTCAGGCTACCCTTTATCCAGCAGCTTACCCGTTGCGTTCTATTACAGCACTGTCTCAGTTCATTTCGGTTTTTGGTATTCCAAAAGTCATACAGACGGATCAAGGTTCCAATTTTCGCTCTCGATTGTTTGCTCAGGTTTTGCAACAGCTTCAGATTAAGCATAACCTGTCATCGGCCTATCATCCCCAAAGTCAGGGTTGTTTGGAACGTTTTCACCACACCCTTAAGTCCATTTTGCGTGCTTACTGCACAGAACTTGATCGAGACTGGGAGGAGGGGCTGCCATGGTTGTTACTGGCTGCGAGAGAGGTGGTTCAGTCCAGCACCGGGTTTAGTCCAAATTATTTGGTTTTTGGGCACTCAGTGCGTGGACCGTTGGCTGTGTTGAAAAATATTGACCAACAGTCTGAACCACCTCAGAACTTGATGGAATATGTGGATGGTTTTAGGCACAGACTCTATGTGGCAGGGCAAATGGCAAAACGGAAGTTGAAAAAATCACAAGATAAAATGAAATCTCTGTTTGACCGTAAAGCAAAACAACGGCAGTTTAGTCCTGGAGATCATGTCATGTTTCTTAGGCCAGTGGTGGGCTCACCATTTCAGGCACGTTTTGTTGGCCCATGTATGGTTAAGCAGCAGATCTCTGACAATGATTACTTGATCTCATTGCCTAAAGGTAAATCTAGATTGTGTCATATAAATATGCTGAAACCATATTATGAACGTGTATCTTCCCCTGTCTCCACTCAGGTCCCGTGCGTAGAAACGGCACTGTGCACAAACACAACAGTGTTTTCAGCAGACGCAGTGAATGGGGAGGGGGAATGGACAAAAGAGGAGGCTGTGTTACAGGGTCGTTTGAACAACTCTGAGAATCAAAATCATTGCCATTAGTACTTGAGCACTTGGATGAGGGTAATACAAATGAATTGGTTGCACTGATAAACAGTTACCCATCATTGTTTGCAGATGTACCGTCGCAGACGCATCTCATTGAACATGACATCGATGTTGATATGGCTCAACCTATCAAACAACGTTTTTACCGGGTTTCACCGGATAAGGGAGCACAGTTGAAAAAGGAGGTTCAATATATGCTGGACAATGGATTAGCGGAACCCTCAAATTCCAGCTGGGCCTCCATGTTTACTGGTGAAAAAACCTGACTCCACTTTTCGGCCATGCACTGATTTCAGGAAAGTCAATAATGTCACTAAACCTGATGTGTTCCCCTTGCCACGTATGGAGGATTGTGTAGACCAGGTAGGCTCAGCCACATTTGTGAGCAAGTTTGACTTACTTAAAAGATACTGGCAGGTCCCATTGTCACCACGGGCCCAGGAGATAAGTGCATTCATTACTCCTACCGGTTTGTATTCTTACAAAGTGATGCCCTTTGGTTTGCGCAATGCTCCGGCCACATTGCAGCGTTTGATGAACCGGGTGGTGGCAGGACTATCTGGTTGTGCCGTCTATTTAGATGATGTTGTCATATTTAGTGACACGTGGGAGGACCATCTGCAGAGGATACAATCCCTCTTTGATAGATTGGTGTGGGCACGGTTAACTGTAAATTTGGCCAAGTGTGAATTTGCCAGAGCCACAGTTACTTACTTGGGGAAAGTGGTGGGGCAGGGGGAGGTTTGACCTGTTGAGGCTAAGGTGGTGGCCATCAACAATTTCCCACCCCCTGTTACAAAGAAAGAGTTGATGTGTTTTCTCGGAATGGTGGTGTACTATCGAAGTTTTTGTCAAAACTTCTCTTCAGTGGTAGCGCCCCTCACATATCTTCTACGGTTGAAGGTTAAGTTTGTATGGTCGGAGAAGGCCCAGTGTGCTTTTAACAATGTGAAGGCTCTTCTATGTTCTTCTCCGGTGTTGGCAGCACCACAGTTTGAGAAACCTTTCATATTGCAGGTTGATGCCAGTGATGTGGGCGCGGGAGCAGTGTTGCTGCAGGCTGATGATGATGTGGGGGTGGAAAGGCCGGTAGGGTTTTTCTCAAAGAAGTTTACGTCATATCAGTTAAATTATTCAGTCATTGAGAAGGAGGCTTTAGCGTTGATTTGGGGATTGCAACATGTTGATGTGTATGTTAGTTCTGGGACACCTTTGGTGGTATACACGGATCACAATCCCCTCACTTGTTTGCGCTCTTTTCAAAACCCCAATCAGCGGTTGATGAGGTGGGCTTTATTTTTGCAGCCATATCATTTGGATGTTCGCCATATTAGAGGCACTGAAAACGTGATTGCTGACACTCTCTCTCGCGCCTTCTAGGTTTAATGTGAATGATTGATTGTTGTGTTATTTATTTGTGCTTCTGCTGTCCCTCTGCTCTTTTATACTCTCTCTTAAAAGGCTCCTAGGGTTCAAGGTTGCGGAGGAGTGGAGTGCTGTGGGGATGGTGGAGCGTAGATTTGGATGTACAGCAAGTAAATGATTATAATCGGAAGGTGCTGGAGGGATGGTGTTGTAGGGAACAGTTCGATTGTTATGCTTGATATTGTTTTGTTATTAGTATTAGTATAGAGTGTGCGTTTTGGCGGAGTACTTCAGTGTTCTCCGCTCTTAAGGGGGGGGATGTGACAACCCCATCCCTCTCCTACAGGTTTATTCAGGGATATACCTGGATATCTCCATTAACCTGTTTGTCATCCACAGACTGGCAATCAGATGCACCTGTGCAGGTGTGTCAGGAGGAGGAGGCACACCTGTGTAAAAGGCCTGACTTCTCCATTTGTCTGCTGTCTCTCCTCCAAGCTGGTCCTGACATTTTGTTTGTTTGAATTTGGTTTGGTTGTTTCTCATATTATCATTTACACGCACCACACACTGACTCACTCATGCACTCACTACATTACTGATATTACTGATCCATTCATTCTTTAATTTCTTTTGTTTGTACATATTTAAATAGCATAATTAAATTACTCTTTGTTACAAACTTCAAGTACTTGTGTGGTCTCCCTTGTTTTGTCTGTAGCTTGAGTTTGGTTCATGACACTAGTAACACAAATATATCTAGTAACACATATATACCTAGTAACACATATATGCCTAGTAACACATATATACCTAGTAACACATAGATACCTAGTAACACATAGATACCTAGTGACACATAGATACCTAGTAACACATATATACCTAGTAACACATAGATACCTAGTGACACATAGATACCTAGTGACACATAGATACCTAGTAACACATATATACCTAGTAACACATATATACCTTGTAACACATAGATGCCTAGTAACACATAGATACCTAGTAACACATAGATACCTAGTAACACATAGATAACTAGTAACACATATACACCTAGTAACACATATATACCTAGTAACACATATATACCTAGTAACACATATATACCTCGTAACACATATATACCTAGTAACGCATATATACCTAGTAACACATAGATACCTAGTAACACATAGATACCTAGTAACTCATAGATACCTAGTAACACATAGATACCTAGTAACACATATATACCTAGTAAAACATAGATACCTAGTAACACATAGATACCTAGTAACACATAGATACCTAGTGACACATAGATACCTAGTAACACATATATACCTAGTAACACATAGATACCTAGTGACACATAGATACCTAGTAACACATATATACCTAGTAACACATAGATACCTAGTGACACATAGATACCTAGTGACACATAGATACCTAGTAACACATATATACCTATTAACACATATATACCTAGTAACACATAGATGCCTAGTAACACATATATACCTAGTAACACATATATACCTAGTAACACATAGATACCTAGTAACACATATATACCTAGTAACACATAGATACCTAGTAACACATATACACCTAGTAACACATATATACCTAGTAACACATATATACCTAGTAACACATATATACCTAGTAACACATATATACCTAGTAACACATAGATACCTAGTAACACATAGATACCTAGTAACACATAGATACCTAGTAACTCATAGATACCTAGTAACACATAGATACCTAGTAACACCCCAGATAGCAAAAGGTGTTAATTCAATGTTGATTTATGGTCACAATGCTTGATTTTTGGTTAAGGTCGACGATTGATGTTGAATCACCCATTAACCGCTAAAGCAATTGACTAATATTGAAAACATATCATTGAATCAATATTGTTTTGTGGTTGCATTTTAATGATTGAAATGCCAATATCAATAAATGTTGAATCAATGTACGCTGCTCAACGTATGCTGTCGTCATTGTCTCATCACCCAGACTGCACTGCACTTGTGCTGCCCCGCCTCCCAGAATGCACCTGTGCGGCAGCTTCCTGGCTGCTACCTCATGTCTCTCTGCATCGTTAAGACTGGTGAGTACTGCATGGCAATAATGTCGATTATGTTGTATGTTGTATGTATGCTTTCGATTGCAAACGCCAGCGGAGTAGTGCCGTGTTCGTTTTTACATGGTAGAGAATATTATATTAACCGTTATTCATGCCTGCTAGCTGAAGCTAATTTAGCTAGTAGCGTTAGCAGTTAGCTATGATGAATGTTTCTTGATTTTGGTATAGTGATCCACCTGTTGCATATACTGTTATACATTTTATGTAGGCTAACGTCAGTAACGTTTCAAAATGTGGCTTATGATGTATTCTTTAACAGGATACACTGGCACAATCAGTTAGCTTAGCATTGCTGCTACCTTGCTTGCTAAAAAGTCATGGTAAACCAACATGGCAGGGTGCAGGCATACAGGCCGGGCCTGTCTCTCTCCCTCCCTCCCTAATGTGTTTGTGCTTAAAACAGTGAATGATGACCGCATGTTCTCAGAGCATTTTCAGAGCACTGTTAAACTGTTAAATGGTCATTTTAAAACTAATATAAGAAATTAATGTATATAGTGGTATATTTATGAGGGAAAACAAATATTTGCAACAACTTTTAACATTTATACAGGTAGGTTATTGATAACTAATTCTGCTATGAGTGTCATATTATAATCAATCAAAGCGAGGAACATAGAACCCGGGGTACATAGGACCGGGGGAACATAGGGATGATCCCCTGGTGGGTATCCACTTGCATTCATTGTGCTACAGTAAGCTAGGCTAGCTGGTTTGTATCCACTTGCATTCATTGTGCTACAGTAAGCTAGGCTAGCTGGCCTGTTCTGTTTCCATTCATTGTGCTAAGCTAGGCTAGCTGGTCTGTACCTGCTTCCATTCATTGTGCTAAGCTAGGCTAGCTTGCCTGTTCTGTTTCCATTCATTGCGCTAAGCTAGGCTAGCTTTCAGCAGGATATCTTTCTACTGAATGCACAGAGAGGAAACTGGTATCTATCTTCTTGTCTGACTCTGGAGAAGACGATAAGATAATTTCCCATAATGTTGGCGCATTCTACTTTAAACACTCACTTTTAACATTGACTTTAGACACTTTAAAAAATGTTTAACAGTCCATCATATAATATCTATGTATTACTAAACTATACTATATTTTGTATCCAGGTGACAGCCACTGGCCCACTATCGCTCCAGACCATTGCAATGGTTCCAGACAGTCTCCCATCGACATCGTGTCGGCTAATGCCACCGAGGACTCTGCCCTCACTGCCTTCTCCTTCGTCAACTACGGCAACACCTCTGCCCTGTACGAGAGCGAGAACACCGGCAAGACAGGTGAGCAATGATAGGGACCCTGTATTGAGAAAGGATAGGGACCCTGTATCGGGAAAGGATAGGGACCCTGTATTGAGAAAGGATAGGGACCCTGTATTGAGAAAGGATAGGGACCCTGTATTGGGAAAGGATAGGGACCCTGTATTGATAAACTATAGGGAACATGTATTGATAAACGATAGTATTCAGTCACATAAAGAGGAACAAAAATAAACAGGATGATTAGTAGTCATTTAGAACAACGCCACCAGACTGTTTGTAAAGAGTTTCTAGTTTGAGGAGAAACAGGATTCCTTTCACTTGAGTCTCCAGTCAGTCTGGGTGTAGTTTGTGTTCAGTGCATCACCTCCATCCCAACAAGAAGACCCCCTGGAGACCCCTGTCCGAGAGGACCTCTCTCCCAGTCCAGACCCCTGTCCAGGACCTCTCTCCCAGTCCAGACCCCTGACCTAGAGGACCTCTCTCCCAGTCCAGACCCCTGACCTAGAGGACCTCTCTCCCAGTCCAGACCCCTGACCTAGACTAGAGGACCTCTCTCCCAGTCCAGACCCCTGACCTAGAGGACCTCTCTCCCAGTCCAGACCCCTGACCTAGAGGACCTCTTTCCCAGTCCAGACCCCTGACCTAGACTAGAGGACCTCTCTCCCAGTCCAGACCCCTGACCTAGAGGACCTTTCTCCCAGTCCAGACCCCTGACCTAGAGGACCTCTCTCCCAGTCCAGACCCCTGACCTAGACTAGAGGACCTCTCTCCCAGTCCAGACCCCTGACCTAGAGGCCCTCTCTCCCAGTCCAGACCCCTGACCTAGACTAGAGGACCTCTCTCCCAGTCCAGACCCCTGACCTAGGGGTGGTTAAGGACGGGGACATGTAGGCCTAATGTATGGAGATGTTTTTCATCCACATGCTCTTGTACAACCCCATCATGTCTGACTCTGTGTGCATGTTATGCTTGTTCAGTTTATTATTCAACGTTTTGTGCCCTGGCTTTCTGGAATAACTTATTTTTTGTATGCAAGAATGTGCTTTAAAACTCAATGCATTATTCTGTGTTTTGGATTATTAAAGCTGCAGTAGGCAACTTCGGAGAAGTTTAGCAAATAGCAGTTATAAATAGAGGACAGTTTAGCAGTTATGAATAGAGGACAGTTTAGCAGTTATGAATAGAGGGCAGTTATGAATAGAGGGACAGTTTAGTTAGACGAATTGTGCACCATGACAATTCGACGAAAGGTCATAAGCCAGGATTTGAACCCGTAGCGTCGCGGTACGTAGCTGAACCCACCCTGTTTGTTTGTCTTCCAGTCAACGTGACTCTGAGGAGTGGCGTGCAGGTGTCCGGGGGGGGTCTGTCCGAGGCCTACGACAGCCTACAGTTCCACCTGCACTGGGGCAACGGCTCTGAGGTGAAGGGGTCCGAGCACACGGTGAACGGCAAGCGCTACGCCATGGAGGTACGGGTTCGACTAGGGATCAGACTGGGGGCTAGATCCACAAAGAATGTATTGCACGGTGCTAATTGCACCCTTACTTACAATTCATTATGAATTCAAAATGGGGGACCCTGATGTAAACAAGACGAAAGTCTTTCTCTGGTCTGCATCCCCTTAACAATTGTGTGTATTGAGCCGTACTGTATTGTACCCATTCTGCAATCTGTTAATAAAATGTTCAATCAATCAATCACCTGCACTGTGATTGATTGAATGACATTTGTACTGTACTTTACTGTACATATAAAACCATTGAAACAATAGAAAAAAGATGCAGGTGCGTTGAAAAAGGAGTCCAAAGAAGTGGGCGCAAGCGAGCGTTTTGAGCCCCAGATGTTCATTAACCCCCGCATGGCTTCCCCTCAGATGCACATCGTGAACCTCAAGTCGTCCTACGGCGGGAACACGTCGCTGGGCGTCGCCGACCCCGCCGGGCTGGCTGCCTTCGGCTTCTTCAACGAGGTGAGGATGTTTGTGTGTGTGTTTGGGTGTTCGAACGTTCGGACCTTCGTTCATTACGTTGGCATTCAAATTCTAAATCAACATTAGAACATTTTCATTTTTAATTAAAAAAATTAATCTATTATTTTTAATTGTTTATGTCTATTCATTCTGTTTAAACCAATGGGGTTTTTCTTCACAGTTGCAGATAGAGATTAGGCTACACTAATATTATAGTATTAAAAACTGATGAATTATATTCATTAAAGAAAGTTGATTAAATAAAAGAAAAAGACTCACTTTATTCAAATTGAGGATTTAGTTTGAGGATATTTATATATATAAAAAAAGAAATAAATTTTTTTTTTAAAGATTTTTTTTTAATTAAAAACGTAGGATCAAATGTCCGTTTGAAAAACCCTGACAAAGTTCGAATCCTAAAAACAGGCTTCGGGGACAGCTTTAGTGTGTGTGTGTGTGTGTGTGTGTGAGAGAACAGGGTACAATAGACTCGAGCGCTAAACCATGACTGCGTTTTGACAGGAAATGTCTGGAAATGCGACTAACTCACCTGCCAGTTGGAACGCCTTGACCTCCCACCTGAGCAACGTCATGCTGAAAGGTAAGAGGATGTTTCGATATGTGTTGCCTTGTCCAACGAGAGTTAAATCATCTCCTATCAGGCTGTCTGGCTGCAGGTTCAACAAGTTAAATCATCTCCTATCAGTCTGGCTGCAGGTTCAACAAGTTAAATCATCTCCTATCAGTCTGCCTGTAGGTTCATATAAAACCATTGAAACAATAGAAAAAAGATGCAGGTGCGTTGAAAAAGGAGTCCAAAGAAGTGGGCGCAGGCGAGCGTTTTGAGCCCCAGATGTTCATTAACCCCCGCATGGCTTCCCCTCAGATGCACATCGTGAACCTCAAGTCGTCCTACGGCGGGAACACGTCGCTGGGCGTCGCCGACCCCGCCGGGCTGGCTGCCTTCGGCTTCTTCAACGAGGTGAGGATGTGTGTGTGTGTTTGGGCGTTCGAACGTTCGGACCTTCGTTCATTACGTTGGCATTCAAATTCTAAATCAACATTAGAAAATTTTCATTTTTAATTAAAAAAATAAATCTATTATTTTTAATTGTTTATGTCTATTCATTCTGTTTAAACCAATGGGGTTTTTCTTCACAGTTGCAGATAGAGATTAGGCTACACTAATATTATAGTATTAAAAACTGATAAATTATATTCATTAAAGAAAGTTGATTTAATAAAATAAAAAGACTCGTTGTTACTTGTTACTGTAGACCTACAGAGTGAGTAATTGAGTGATTAAAAAAAATCGCACTCGTGTGAAGTGAGGGGTGCTCTTATCATCGTACATCATCTCACCTCTCTTCCTCACTTTTTTATTTTTGTGTCTATCAGCTGCTGCTCGACAGTTTGACCCCAAGCTGACCGACCAGGACTACAGCGAAACTGTCAAGAAGTGGCTTCGTTATGCGCCAGACCGGGAGGGAGGCATCTCAAGGAACCGAAGTGACCCAAACTTAAGTCAAGCGAACCAGAGTCAAACTTAGGGTACCCCAGCACAGCACACACTGTTTCCCTGGTTCATACAGTACAAGGAATTACCCTCATGGACACTGTTCTTCCATGGATGGCATCTACTTGAATGACTGGCTGCTTCAGCCTGTTCTTGGAACCGAAGTGACCCAAACTTAATTGTCAAGCGAACCAGAGTCAAACTTAGGGTACCCCAGCACACTGTTTCCCTGGTTCATACAGTACAAGGAATTACCCTCATGGACACTATTCTTCCATGGACGGCATCTACTTGAATGACTTGCTGCTTCAGCCTGTTCTTGCAGTGTTTATTTTTTATTTTTTTTATTTTAACCTTTATTTACACAGGGTAGGTTCGCTGAGCACAGATGCTCTTTTTCAGCTACGCCCTGCTTCACATTCACAGAGTTCCATTCACACCTGGGAGCTGCCCAGGCCTAACAAAATTAATAGTTGGTTTCAGGTTGCCGACCGACCCTGCCGATTTAGGTGCGACCCAATATATTTTATGAGTTTTTAGGAAAAAATTATATATATATATTTTTTTTAATAAAGTTTCATAGAAATCTTAGTCAAACATTTAGTATTATGGATATTAAACATGCTGGCAGAGTACATGCATCCATGTTGTTGTGAACATTTTAATTAAATAAAGAAATTCCCTATCCATAGTCGCCGTGGGAAAGAATAAAATAAAAAAATTAAATAAAATAAATTCCCTACCTACCCATGGCCAAACTGACAACCAACCTGAAACCAACTATTAATTTTGTTAGGCCCCAGTACAACCACAGTCTGACACTGTTGGCCACTGAGCAACTCCACTGGAGCAGTTGGGGGTTTAGTGCCTTGCTCAAGGGCACTTCAGCGGTTGGTGTTAAGGGTATGGGAGAGAGTTATATGGGAGAGAGTTATAGAAACATTAGGGGTGTAACGGTACACAAAATCCACGGTTCGGTACGTACCTCGGTTTCGAAGACACGGTTCGGTATTATTTTCGGTACAGTGGGGGGGGGGGGGGGGGGGGGGGGAATCCAAAAAAAATTGCTTTTCATTTATCTATTTATTTAACTGTATTAAACAATATAAAACGAATTGGCCATAATTGACTGAGCAAACTAATGCTTACTGCTGTAACCTACTAATAACACTTAAGTAAATCTGAAGATTATTATATAGCAGATGCCTTGGAGGATAAGTCGTGGACAACTGTAGATCATCTAAGCTCCACTGTGTTTAAATTCAAATCCTATGCCATTGTTTATATTTAACCCTTGTGTCTGAAAAAGTGAATATCAGGAAGGCAGCAGGTCCAGACGGCATCCCCGGCCGCGTCCTAAAAGTCTGTGCCGACCAACTGGCCCCAGTATTCACTGACATATTTAACCTGTCCTTAGAACAGGCTGTCATCCCCACCTGCCTGAAGAAGTCCACTATTATCCCTGTACCCAAAAAATCCAAGCCTGCTTGCCTCAACGACTACCGCCCTGTAGCTCTCACCTCCATAGCCATGAAGTGCTTCGAGAAGCTAGTAAAGGGCTACATCTGCTCCTCCCTCCCCATCAACATGGACCCCCTGCAATTTGCATACCGCCCCAACAGGTCCACGGAGGACGCCATATCCCATGTGCTGCACACAGCAGCATCACACCTGGACAAGAGGCAGGGGAACTATGTGAGAATGCTATTCATCGACTACAGCTCGGCATTCAATACCATAGTCCCCTCCATACTCATAGCCAAGCTCAGGGACCTGGGCTTGGGCTATGACCTCTGCCAGTGGGTCTTGGACTTCCTGACTGGCAGACCCCAGGTGGTGAGAGCAGGCAACTGCACCTCCTCATCCATCACCCTCAACATAGGGGCCCCCCAGGGCTGTGTTCTGAGTCCCCTCCTCTACTCCCTGTACACACACGACTGTGTGGCTCAGCGGAGTAGCAATACAATCGTCAAATTTGCTGACGACACAGTGGTGGTGGGCCTGATCTCTGCCAACGACGAGAGGTCCTACCTGGAAGAGGTCAAGGTCCTGGCGGGATGGTGCCAGGAAAACAGCCTCTCCCTGAACGTCAGCAAAACAAAGGAGATGATTGTGGACTTCAGGAGGTCGGGGGTCAAGGACTACAGCCCCCTCAGCATCGACGGGGCACCGGTTGAGAGAGTCAACAGCTTCAAGTACCTCGGAGCCTACATATCCGAGGACTTGACATGGACCACACACATTAACAGTGTGGTGAAGAAGGCACGACAACGCCTCTACTTCCTCAGGCGCCTAAGGAAGTTCCAAGTCAGCCAGAAGATCCTTAAGAACTTCTACTCATGTACAATAGAGAGCATCTTGTCCGGCAACATCACCTCCTGGTTTGGGAATAGCACTGCAAAAGACCAAAGCAGACTACAGACTACAAAGAGTGACACGTTCAGCCGAACGCACAATTGGAGGGGGGCTCCCCACCCTCCAGAACATTTACTACAAGCGTTGCAAGGGGAGGGCTAAGAGAATTATTAAGGACTCGAGCCACCCGAACAACTGCCTCTTTGAACTGCTGCCGTCAGGCAAGCGATACAGGAGTCTCAAGGCGAGCACAGAAAGACTCAGAAGTAGCTTCTATCCCCAGGCCATCAGGCTGCTAAACGAACAATGAATGAACACTACACAACAACAACCACCAAACACACATAGCACACACATCCACACGCACACACTCACTTTAAACAAACACACTGTAGCACCCACTCCACACACTTTATAGCACACACCCACTTTAAACAAACACACTGTAGCACCCACTCCCCACACTTTATATTTATGGATGAAGGATTGCACTACAACTCGTACACCTTACTGTAAATTGTACCTAAAATTGTACCTCATCCCATTTCTGCTTTGCACTAGATAGTACTGTACATTAGTACACTGCATAGTATTGTGTATTGTATATTATATGGTAACTCAGAACATTGTACATATGTCTATACCGAACACTGTGACCTCATTTTCTTCTTCTAAATTCATGCTATATTATGTTATTATGTTATTTGATACTATCTTGTCTAGCACAGTCTCTGGAGCGTAACAGTAAGAAGCATTTTGTATGAAAGTATTCTGTACTTCTGTATGACAACTATTAAAGAACTTGAACTTGAACTTGAAACTAAAGTATTATACTCTTATTAGGGGACTAAATTGAAAAACTCCATAAAAAGATTATGTTGAAATAATTTCCCACTTTCTTTTCCATAAATATTTTATTCAACTTCAGCCCTGATCATAACCATTTTTTATATTATTTTTGTAATGAAATACTCCCACTTTTCTGAAAAGAGTTGTTAAATATGACAAAAAAAAGAATATGTGGTGGTTATGATCGGGCTGAAGTGGAATAAACAATTTATGAAGAGTAAAAAGAAAAATACAAGATAATTTAAAGATTATGCCACATATTATGTTGGCTCATCACTGCAAAGTTATCAAACAAATACGAATCTGATCAGACACAAGGGTTAAGTTGTTGTTCCCTTTCTAATTTCCTCAAACATCTAGTCTAGTTAATGTGATCAATATTATTTGACAATTGATGCTTTTTGTTGGACATTTCAGTCAGTAGTGAGCTCATACTTTGAGCTCATAAATTTATAGTTAAAATGATTGCAATCTTATCTTCGTTGTGCATGAATGCGTGTGCTCACCACACACAATATGTGTGTCACTATTCTGGCAGTGGCTATATTGTTAATGAAAGCCTGTTATAAGGTCTGTTATTTGTTTTTTTACAAATGTACAAGTAGAGTACCATTTAGATTATGGTTGAATAAACATTGATGTCTAACATTGATTCAATATAAAATCAACTAAAATGTGCATGTAGATTACCATTTAGATTATGGTTGAATAAACATTGATGTCTAACATTGATTCAATATAAAATCAACTAAAATGTGCATGTAGATTACCATTTAGAATAGATGATGGTTGAATCAACATTGATATAGTATCAGCTATGGTTGACACCTAACGTTGATTCAACGTTAGGGTCATAGACAACGATCTATATCATTTAGATGTCAGGCTTCAACATAGATTCAATATTTCTGCTGAACCCTATTTCAACGTTGATTCACTCATTTTTTGCTATCTGGGACATATATACCTAGTAACACATATATACCTAGTAACACATATATACCTAGTAACACATATACACCTAGTAACACATATATACCTAGTAACACATATATACCTAATAACACATATATACATAGTAACACATATATACCTAGTAACACATATACCTAGTAACACATATACCTAGTAACACATAGATACCTAGTAACACATATATACCTAGTAACACATATATACCTAGTAACACATAGATACCTAGTAACACATAGATACCTAGTAACACATAGATACCTAGTGACACATAGATACCTAGTAACACATATATACCTAGTAACACATAGATACCTAGTAACACATAGATGCACATGACACTAGATAGACTGGTCTTCATATAAGGTACAGTGAGGTTATAATATGACAATAACACATGACACTAGATAGACTGGTCTTCATATAAGGTACAGTAAGGTTATAATATATAGACAATAACACATTACACTAGATAGACTGGTCTTCATATAAGGTACAGTATAGACAATAACACATGACACTAGATAGACTGGTCTTCATATAAGGTACAGTAAGGTTACATAATAATATAATATATAGACAATAACACAGTGGATACAGACCTGTCTGGCTCTCCTCTCGTGGTCTTAACTCTAATGAGAGACGTGTCCCAGTCATTTGGAGTTGTGAGGTTGATTATTATTACTAGTAATGTAGTTTGTATATTATTAGTAGATATGTAGGTTGTATATTATTAGTAGAAATGTACAGTCTCCTCCCCACCGTATGTATATTTATCTCCCACCCACCCCCTCCTAATGTACAGTCCCCTCCCCATCATATGTATATACTCTGTCAGGATCTATGGGTAACAGTACTGTATATTTGAATACCGTTTATGTCACAAATGTATCAGTACTAAATACCTGTATGTCCCTATGACATAAATGTCATGTATGTTGTGTATGTCATAAATGTCAATATGAATTGAAAATGGGGGACCCTGATGTAAGGTACATTTTATTTATATAGTGCTTTTCCAGATTCAAATCACAAAGTGCTTTACAGGCAGTAAAAGGTTAATCAGAATAGAATAACCACACATGTTACATCACATACAAGATTGTAGAATACTTCAAAAATAAATGAAGTAAAATACAATCACACATACACACATGTTATACCACATACATGATCAATTAAAAGCCTCACTGTATAAGAAGGTTTTTAGACCTTGTTTAAAAGACTGCACACTAACAGCAGACCTGATTTCATAAGGTAGCTGATTCCATAGCTTGGGTGCTACGAAGCCTGGTGAGTGAACTCTAAACCCTCTAAAATATTGAAATCAAATCGAGTTTTATTGTCACATACACAATCATACACTTCTTGAAGCAGGATGCTTGCATGCTGTGGAATGGAAATGTTAGAGATGAGAAGAGATACAAGATGTGTGTTGTTGTAGAGTGCATGAGCAACTCCATAACTCTCTATCTCCCTGTTTTGTTTTCTAGGATAAATTACCACTATAATGACGTGCATGTGTCCAGTCTGAGGTGAGCAGCAGTCGTGACAGAAAGGCCCTAGCACTACAAACAACAGGATTGGAAGACTGGACCTCTACATGGACATATTATAGGCCTATAATAATAAAAAATTTGTGGAATGCAATTGGTTGCTTTGTATATTTTGTACTGTTGACCAAACTTCTTTCTTGGCTTAATTGAGGAGTATATCAATGGTTACAGTATGAAAAATGTAAATGCTAAGAAATGCAGAGTAAACAGCTTGAGGTATGATATTTACTGCATTTCCATATTTACTTTGTGCATGTATGAATGTCTTATAGATAGCATTAAGATGTGTATTTATGACCATAGAAGCACAAGAAAAATATGAATGCATACATACTGTAAATCTTACAGTATGTAACGAGCCTATGCAAATAATATTTTTTGTAACTTATCCTAGGTTATGGGACAGTCCACAGAAAAACTGACTAATGCTGTCTCTCTGCCACTCCCCCGAAATGCTATTATATATATTGAATATAAAGTGTTGTCAACATATAACTGTAATGTGGGCTGATTAATACAATTATGCTTGAGTGTTTAACAACTGCTGTGATATGGCTAATGTAAAAGAATAGTCATCATGACAGTAGCTATAGTAACGTTCGAAATTGCCGTCATCGCCTAGTGATATAATGTAAATATTAAAGTAGCAGATATGTAAATGATATATCGCAACAGTGATCAATGCACATTGTATTAATAAGTACCAAAAATTGCTGTAACAGTAGTAGCAGAGCCGTATAATTAGTTCTGCCGTTCTGTCCCGCTGAAATCAAGTTGACAGGAAGAGCAAATTGGAACTAAAGGTAGCTACGTGAGCCACGTGATATCCTGTCGGTGAGATCAAAGTGTGTCGCAACTCTTATTAAAGGGCTCTGGTAACACATAGATACCTAGTAACACATATATACCTAGTAACACATATATACCTAGTAACATATAGATACCTAGTAACACATAGATACATAGTAACACATATATACATAGTAACATATATATACCTAGTAACACATAGATACCTAGTAACACATAGATACCTAGTAACACATAGATACCTAGTAACACATAGATACCTAGTAACACATAACAGTCAATTCCT
>NW_028173517.1:0-13146 GCF_963971535.1 Notolepis coatsorum
CACACCTCACCAAAGCCTCATCAGTCTCTAATGTATTACCCAGTCCTGAGGTCTGGACACCCAGAGGGAGTGAAAGTCCTTGGTAAACATGTTTTCCACAGAGATCTGCAACCCTGTGAGATAGTTACTGTACATTGCCGTGTTTGTACATTGCCGTGTTTGTACATTGCTTCGCTGGCTGTGCATGTACAGGTGCAGATTGAGCACCAATCATACAATCAGCCGGCACTAGGCGCCATGCGGATATTCAATTCAGCAGGAAACACACTTTTACAACTGTTCAGGCAAAGACTTCAATCATTTCCAGTTCTGAACACCCCTTCAAATCCCTTCCCCTCTCTCTCTCTCTCTCTCTCTCTCTCTCTCTCTCTCTCTCTCCTCGCGGGGGCCGGGGCCTCTCTTGCTCAGGAGATTGGCTGGTAAAAAAAAGTGACTCGTACAGTAATCAATAGCTGAAAAACACTCAGCAGATTACTTGTCATGTATTCTGCGTAAAAAGGCTCAGGAGAGCCTCAAAGGGGTAGTAGTACCGCTCCGGGAAGGGAAGCAGGGGCAGAGTATATCAGCCATCTTGCCCCCCCCCCCCCCCTTCTTTGTTGTCTAATCTGCCTCATTACTGCTACAGCTTTTACAACAGCCATTAGGAGGTAAATCCCCCTCGGCCCGACACACGCTACAGTAAAAGCAGTGGACTCCAGGGCTTGATAAATGGACACTCAAGAATGGTTATTATGATGAATGGGAATTTCACATTGGAAACAGTGCCCGGTACCAGGGGGGGTGGGAGGAGAAAAGAACCCAAGAAATTTTGCCAAAAAGTGCTGTCAGTGGCAAATTGGAAACTGATGCCTATAGGGTCTGTTGACATTCACAGTATTGGCTTCTACTGGATTGTCGGACTGGCTCGGAGTCAAGGGTGGGCGCTTTGACAAAATTTGATCCATTTCCAAAAAAAGTTAAAGAAAGAAAGGAATCCAATATCTGAAGGCCGGGGTAGGGGAGAGGAGAGTCGATAAACAGGCCAGCCGTTACCGCGCAGAGGCCGCATTAGTAAAAAGGGACCGTGGTCGTTTAGCCATCAGAGCAGGCCGTTGGGCCTTGCGCGCGGCAGACATGGACCTAGCCGACCGGCGCATTACATGCAGCTACCTTATTATCATTAGATGGACTACATCATTGAAAGGGAGAGAAGGAGGGTGGGGGGAACGAGAGGCGGAGGAGAGAGGGACGTATGAGTCACTTTAATCACAACCATCTCTGCTGGATAATAAGAGAGGAGAGAGGGATTATAAATAGTGGGCGAGAGACTAATGGCGCTAATTTTAGGCAAGGGTTTAACCGGTTTGGGTGAGAATCCAGGGTGAAAGGGCTTTTAGACCTGGACCTCATGTTCAATTACTCTTCAGACGTGATATTAGCTGTGCGGTATTAGCTGAATTAAAACATGGACTCGTACTGGCTTCAATCAGAGATAAGTGGTCGACCAGGAATAGTGTGAATAATACCGGAGATACATCACCAATGGGGCGACAGTGGCTCAGGAGGTAGAGTGGACATCTGGTAGTCGGAAGGTTCTCGGTTCGATTCCCGCTCCTCCCGGGCAGTGTGTTGAAGTGTCCTTGAGCAATACACTAAACCCCTTCTGCTCCCGATGAGCAGGTTGGCACCTTGCATAGTTGCCTCCGCCTTCGGTGTGTGAATGTGTAGTATGAGTGAATGGGTGAATGTGAGGAACAAAATTGGAAAGCACTTTGGATAAATGCTATATAAATGTACCATTTACTAGGCGGGGGAATGAGTAATATGACCGTACTTTATCAAAGATGGTGGAGTATCCTGAAATCCATTTCAAGCAAGTTTCATGGTAGTTTGGTGGTAATTTCAGTTTCATCATGGTACCAGTTATTGTACTGTATACATCAGACCTGGGCATTGTACGGCCCGCGGGATGATTCTGACCGGCCCGCGAAAGATTACACATTTTTTAATTACAAAAAAAAAAAAAAAATTTAAAGGCCTATATATATTTCTTTTTTTTAACTTTTTCTTTTTTTTTACTTTTTTCTTTTCGTGTCAACGTTCACACGCACAATATATGCTTACCTAGGATTTGACTTGATTCAACAACAAAGCAGTCGGGGCAAGCCGAAAACAGTCGAAAGTGTGGTTATTTGAAGTTTGGATTTTTTTTTTTACAACTGAGGTAGGTAGATTACATTTTTAGAGACTAAAGTACAGAAAAAAGGTACCGTTGGTTACCGGTATCGATTCACAGGTACCGGTACCGTATTGGTTCAAATGTGAACGGTAGGGCCTACCCATCCCTACTGAACACACAACTGCAGGGCAAGGGCATTTTTGCTCATGAAATGCATAGCCATGTGAAAGCCTTCATGACAAAGTTGCAATTAATTTCAAGGCAACTAGGCAGCAACAATCTCAAACACATGAAAACCCTGAAAGAAGTCAAACCATCAGCTGATCACCGGCACAGGTACTCATCCATGTTGGGAGCACTGCATGATGAATTTTCAAGGTGTTTTCAAGATTTCAAAAAGGTTGAGGATGAAATGCAGCTGGTTTCTTCTCCCTTTACCTGCAGTGTTGATAGTTGTTCAGCTTGAACTCATTGACCTGCAGTCTGATTCACTACTGAAAGAGCACTTTAAGTCAGCATCACTGCTAGAGTTCTACTCTGCTCTCAAGGAGGAGAACTTTCCAAACATGAGGAGACATGCTCAGAAGATGTTGGTTCTCTTTGGATCCACCTACATATGTGAACAGACATTCTCAGTCATGACGTTTACCAAGTCCAGGTACAGATCCTCTCTCACTGATGAACATCTGGCAGCTGTGCTTCACATCTCCACCTCAGACATGCAACCTGACTTTGATGGACTTGTTAAAGCTCAACAGAGACTGGATTTCTCACACTGAATGAAAAAAAAAGAACTGAAGAACACTAAAATGTGGAAATATAACAAGTGAAATGGGACACTTGATCTGTTTTTTCTTTTTTTTGCACAGTTCTGAAAACATTAAATGTTTAATATAGGCATGTAAAGTAAAAAAAAGCTACAAAACTGGGACACTTTTCTTTACACAGTTCAGTGACATGTCTTGTTTATTTTTGCTATAAGATGATGTGATGTCTTTAGAAAGCTAAGAAAATCCTTGTTTCAATAGTATATGAAACTCAAAATGCCCTTTGTTATTAACACTTTGATTGCCATGGTTAAATTCATGATATACCATCCCTTGCCAGCTCTATTTAACATGGAGAAGTTCCCCTTCTTTGCAGGGCTATAACTTTTTAAATTATATTGCTAGATTGCCATTATTAGGGCCCATTCAATGTCCTATATGTATTGTTCATGGTGTAGCAACGTTAAACTTTTTCATTCACATATTCATACTAAAATATGGTCTAAAGTATAAGTATGTTTTCATCTCTTTCTGCAGCTTTCTCCAGAACGTGATTTATAGCCCCAAATGCATTATATTGATGATCAAATACAGTTTGGTAGGAATCTGTGCGAGATAAAAAATTTCAACTGGACGTACTTCTAGAATTTACTACACGTCATCTGATGTTGACCGGATGGGGGCGAGGGGGCGTTTATAATTCCGTGGGCAACGTTATACCATTCATCTAATGTGGGTCATATGTTCATCATTGTTATGGTTTGTAACCGACCCCAATCGCACAACACAAGACAGGTATGGTGGTTTGCCAAGAAACAGATATTTATTGTGAACAGGGAAAAAGGGCACTGTCCCTTTAAGGGAGAAAACACAAAACACTGGAATAACACAAGAGGGGAAGGTAAGGTGCCTTTAAGAGGCGGGCAGGAAAAGGGAACACTATGGGAAAGTAAGGGAACGCCTAAGGGAAGGTTAAGGGAACGCCTTGGGACAGAGGAACTAGAGACTAGGTAAACCAGGGACAAGGAGAACTAGGGAGAGAGGACTAGGGACTAGGAGAGCTAGGGATAGGGGACTAGGGACTAGGAGAACTAGGGATAGAGGACTAGGGACAGAGGGGACTGAGGCCCGCGGAGGCGGGCTGGGGAACAGGGAGGAACTGGGGACAGAGAACCGCGGAGGCGGGCTGGGGACAGGGAGGAACTGGGGACTGGTGGGAAAACATCTGGGCCGCTCTGCAGAACAGAGGAGAGGGTTAATATTCAAAGGGAACAAACAGAGCAGATGCAGAACAGTCCAAATAACAAAGTAACAAAGTAAATACTATCTTCGTGTGAATAAACACACAGTGGGAGATGAAATGTCCAAAATAATATCCACGAGAGAACAAAACAGAGTGGGAGATGAAATGTCCAAACTAATAACTAAGTGAGAACTAAAGGAGGCAATACGCTGGGTGAGTGACATCACAATCAAAACTCACCCAGGCGTATGCGTAATGGTACAGGAACAGCAGCGGGACGAGGGCAAGGGGCATTACGCTGAGTGAGTGACATCACAATCAAAACTCACCCAGGCGTATGCGTAAAGGTACAGGGACAGCAGCGGGAACGGGGGCAAGAGGCATTACGCTGAGTGAGTGACATCACAATCAAAACTCACCCAGGCGTATGCGTAATGGTACAGGGACAGCAGCGGGAACGGGGGCAAAAGGCATTACGCTGAGTGAGTGGCATCACAATCAAAACTCACCCAGGCGTATGCGTAAAGGTACAGGGACAGCAGCGGGAACG
This sequence comes from Notolepis coatsorum, assembly GCF_963971535.1. NCBI lineage: Eukaryota > Metazoa > Chordata > Actinopteri > Aulopiformes > Paralepididae > Notolepis > Notolepis coatsorum. The sequence goes on from NW_028173517.1 coordinate 4,719, forward strand.
GGGGCAAGGGCACTACGCTGGGTGAGTGACATCACAATCAAAACTCACCCAGGCGTATGCGTAATGGTACGGGGACAGCAGCGGGGCGAGGGCATCGCCACCGGGTGGCTGGCTGTCGGAGCCGAGGAACAGAGTGCTGGAACAGCGGCGGTGGCGAGGATGTCGTCCACCGGGTAGCCGCTGTCGGAGCCGAGGAACAGGGTGCTGGAACAGCGGCGGTGACGAGGATGTCGTCCACCGGGTAGCCGCTGTCGGAGCCGAGGAACAGGGTGCTGGAACAGCGGCGGTGGCGAGGATGTCGTCCACCGGGTAGCCGCTGTCGGAGCCGAGGAACAGAGTGCGCGCCACACCTTGGTGTGCGCGTCGGAACAGTGGCGGTGGCGAGGATGTCGTCCACCGGGTAGCCGCTGTCGGAGCCGAGGAACAGAGTGCGCGCCACACCTTGGTGTGCGCGTCGGAACAGTGGCGGTGGCGAGGATGTCGTCCACCGGGTAGCCGCTGTCGGAGCCGAGGAATAGAGTGCGCGCCACACCTTGGTGTGCGCGTCGGAACAGTGGCGGTGGCGAGGGTGTCGTCCACCGGGTAGCCGCTGTCGGAGCCGAGGAACAGAGTGCGCGCCACACCTTGGTGTGCGCGTCGGAACCGAGAGACGCCTCGGGGTGCGTCTGCGAGGAGGAGTGTGCCAAGCACGAAGGTCTGGAAGATGCGCGTCGGCGCGCTGAGGTCTGGAGAGCGTGCCAAGCTCGAAGGTCTGGAAGATGCGCGTCTGTGCGCTGGTACGGAGGAGCGTGCCAAGCTCGAAGGTCTGGAAGATGCGCGTCAGTGCGCTGGTACGGAGGAGCGTGCCAAGCTCGAAGGTCTGAAGTGGAACACTGGAATACCTCCCGTAGAGGATTAGAGAGCGCAGTACAGTGTCTCCCTCCAGGCAAACGGCGGCAGGTGGCGAAGGCTTGAGCGCATCTGGCGCGCTGGTCTGGAGTGGAACACTGGAATACCTCCCGTAGAGAATTAGAGAGCGCAGTACAATGTCTCCCTCCAGGCAAACGGCGACAGGTGGCCAAGGCCCTTGAAGATGCGCGTTGCGCGCTGGTGACTGGAGAGCGTGCCAAGCTCGAGGGTCCGGGAGATGCGCGTTGGTCTAGATGTGCGTCAGGACGAACAGCTGCGCTGGGGTCTGCAGTGGAGCGCTGGGGTGCCTCCCGTGGAAGTTACAGGGAGCGCAGAACAGTCTCCTCCACAGGCTACGGCGACAGCAGACGAAGGCTGGAGCAAACATCTCAAGGCTGGAGAGATCCATCTTACAGCATTGGTAGACCAGAGGATCTCCCGAAAGAGTCTAGATGTTAGAGAATATGACTCAGCATGAATACAACACGACCCCACGCCGAAACGAGGGGAAGAGCCCTGGTATTTAAAGCCCACAGGGGAACTAATTAGCCTGCCACCACAGGTGCGAGAGGTAATTGATAATAGTCCAGGTGTGGCCACTGAGAGTAAACGAGAGTAAAGAACGAGAGGGTGGGGGCTAGAGAGAGTGAGTGAGAAGGGAATTTCTAACAGTAGGCTTTAAAGAAACAGAGAAAAGGTGGTGAGCAGCGGGCAAAACCTCACAGTACCCCCCCCTCAACGGGAGCCACCCGGCGACCCAAAACAAATACAGACAGAGTGGCAGGGGGCAAAACAAGAGGTACTGGCCAAGCCAGCAGGGGAAGCCACCACAAGAGTGGGGCTAGCAAAAGAAACAGGGTCGCCGAGGGGTAACTAGGGTAGCAGAGGGGCAACTGGTCTAGAGGAACTGGGTCAAGAGAACTAGTCTAGCGAACTGGGCAAGAGAACTGGTCTAGAGAACTGGTCTAGAGAACTGGTCTAGAGAACTGGTCTAGAGGAACTGGTCTAGAGGAACTGGGTCTAGAGAACTGGTCTAGAGCAACTGGTCTAGAGGAACTGAGGGGCAAGCAGGGTAGCTAAGGGGTAACCATGGAAGCACCGGGAAAGGGCTAGCAGAGGGAAGGTTAGCTGCCAGGGCACTGATAGCTACAGGGCCTATGCTAGCTGTACTGCTACATCAACATAGAGGCTGCGCAAGCTGCCGGAGCCAGGCTAGCAGAGGGAAAGGGTAGCTGCCAGGGCACTGATAGCTACAGGGCCTATGCTAGCTGTACTGCTACATCAACATAGAGGATGCGCTAGCTGCCGGAGCTAGGCTGGCAGACAGGGCTGGACCAGCATGAGAGCACAAGCTAGCTGGAAGGACAGTCCTAGCTGTGTGAGAAAAACTGACCTTGCTAGCTGAAAGGGCAGTCCTAGCAGTGGGATAAACTACACAAAAAAGTGGAGGCCATGCAGAGGGACCGGGTTAGCTGCTTGGGCCTGGCTAGTTACAGGGCCTATGCCAGCTGCAAGGCTGCATTAACAAAGAGGCTGTGCTAACAGCCGGGGCCAAGCTAGCAGACCGGGGCCATGCAGAGGGAAACTGGGTTAGCCGCCAGGGCATGGCTAGCTACAGGGGGGTCAAACAGGGCAAAACGGGAAGCAAACAGGGGAGCTAACCGGGGAGACTAACAAGCTAAGCAGGGGAGTAACAGGCTAACAAGGGAGCTAAACAGGACTAACAGGGAAGCTAAACTGGGCAAACAGGGAAGCTAACAGGGCTAACAGGGGAGCTAGAGGGGAGACTAACAAGCTAACAGGGGAGCTAACAGGGCTAACAGGGGAGCTAGAGGGAACAAGAAAAAAAAAAGGCAAACTCAACATACACCGTCTGTGCTGGCTGGGGTCGTCGATTTGGTGGGGTCGTACTGTTATGGTTTGTAACCGACCCCAATCGCACAACACAAGACAGGTATGGTGGTTTGCCAAGAAACAGATATTTATTGTGAACAGGGAAAAAGGGCACTGTCCCTTTAAGGGAGAAAACACAAAACACTGGAATAACACAAGAGGGGAAGGTAAGGTGCCTTTAAGAGGCGGGCAGGAAAAGGGAACACTATGGGAAAGTAAGGGAACGCCTAAGGGAAGGTTAAGGGAACGCCTTGGGACAGAGGAACTAGAGACTAGGTAAACCAGGGACAAGGAGAACTAGGGAGAGAGGACTAGGGACTAGGAGAGCTAGGGATAGGGGACTAGGGACTAGGAGAACTAGGGATAGAGGACTAGGGACAGAGGGGACTGAGGCCCGCGGAGGCGGGCTGGGGAACAGGGAGGAACTGGGGACAGAGAACCGCGGAGGCGGGCTGGGGACAGGGAGGAACTGGGGACTGGTGGGAAAACATCTGGGCCGCTCTGCAGAACAGAGGAGAGGGTTAATATTCAAAGGGAACAAACAGAGCAGATGCAGAACAGTCCAAATAACAAAGTAACAAAGTAAATACTATCTTCGTGTGAATAAACACACAGTGGGAGATGAAATGTCCAAAATAATATCCACGAGAGAACAAAACAGAGTGGGAGATGAAATGTCCAAACTAATAACTAAGTGAGAACTAAAGGAGGCAATACGCTGGGTGAGTGACATCACAATCAAAACTCACCCAGGCGTATGCGTAATGGTACAGGAACAGCAGCGGGACGAGGGCAAGGGGCATTACGCTGAGTGAGTGACATCACAATCAAAACTCACCCAGGCGTATGCGTAATGGTACAGGGACAGCAGCGGGAACGGGGGCAAAAGGCATTACGCTGAGTGAGTGGCATCACAATCAAAACTCACCCAGGCGTATGCGTAAAGGTACAGGGACAGCAGCGGGAACGGGGGCAAGGGCACTACGCTGGGTGAGTGACATCACAATCAAAACTCACCCAGGCGTATGCGTAATGGTACGGGGACAGCAGCGGGGCGAGGGCATCGCCACCGGGTGGCTGGCTGTCGGAGCCGAGGAACAGAGTGCTGGAACAGCGGCGGTGGCGAGGATGTCGTCCACCGGGTAGCCGCTGTCGGAGCCGAGGAACAGGGTGCTGGAACAGCGGCGGTGACGAGGATGTCGTCCACCGGGTAGCCGCTGTCGGAGCCGAGGAACAGGGTGCTGGAACAGCGGCGGTGGCGAGGATGTCGTCCACCGGGTAGCCGCTGTCGGAGCCGAGGAACAGAGTGCGCGCCACACCTTGGTGTGCGCGTCGGAACAGTGGCGGTGGCGAGGATGTCGTCCACCGGGTAGCCGCTGTCGGAGCCGAGGAACAGAGTGCGCGCCACACCTTGGTGTGCGCGTCGGAACAGTGGCGGTGGCGAGGATGTCGTCCACCGGGTAGCCGCTGTCGGAGCCGAGGAATAGAGTGCGCGCCACACCTTGGTGTGCGCGTCGGAACAGTGGCGGTGGCGAGGGTGTCGTCCACCGGGTAGCCGCTGTCGGAGCCGAGGAACAGAGTGCGCGCCACACCTTGGTGTGCGCGTCGGAACCGAGAGACGCCTCGGGGTGCGTCTGCGAGGAGGAGTGTGCCAAGCACGAAGGTCTGGAAGATGCGCGTCGGCGCGCTGAGGTCTGGAGAGCGTGCCAAGCTCGAAGGTCTGGAAGATGCGCGTCTGTGCGCTGGTACGGAGGAGCGTGCCAAGCTCGAAGGTCTGGAAGATGCGCGTCAGTGCGCTGGTACGGAGGAGCGTGCCAAGCTCGAAGGTCTGAAGTGGAACACTGGAATTAGAGAGCGCAGTACAGTGTCTCCCTCCAGGCAAACGGCGGCAGGTGGCGAAGGCTTGAGCGCATCTGGCGCGCTGGTCTGGAGTGGAACACTGGAATACCTCCCGTAGAGAATTAGAGAGCGCAGTACAATGTCTCCCTCCAGGCAAACGGCGACAGGTGGCCAAGGCCCTTGAAGATGCGCGTTGCGCGCTGGTGACTGGAGAGCGTGCCAAGCTCGAGGGTCCGGGAGATGCGCGTTGGTCTAGATGTGCGTCAGGACGAACAGCTGCGCTGGGGTCTGCAGTGGAGCGCTGGGGTGCCTCCCGTGGAAGTTACAGGGAGCGCAGAACAGTCTCCTCCACAGGCTACGGCGACAGCAGACGAAGGCTGGAGCAAACATCTCAAGGCTGGAGAGATCCATCTTACAGCATTGGTAGACCAGAGGATCTCCCGAAAGAGTCTAGATGTTAGAGAATATGACTCAGCATGAATACAACACGACCCCACGCCGAAACGAGGGGAAGAGCCCTGGTATTTAAAGCCCACAGGGGAACTAATTAGCCTGCCACCACAGGTGCGAGAGGTAATTGATAATAGTCCAGGTGTGGCCACTGAGAGTAAACGAGAGTAAAGAACGAGAGGGTGGGGGCTAGAGAGAGTGAGTGAGAAGGGAATTTCTAACAGTAGGCTTTAAAGAAACAGAGAAAAGGTGGTGAGCAGCGGGCAAAACCTCACAATCATAGCAGTTTATATCGAACACGGTAATACTACACGCTAAAACTCACCCCAGTCTCCTCGGGCCGTTGGGCGATCAGCGTGGAGTAGACAGTTTTCAATTATGGGATGTTGAAATGCCCGATCTATTTCCAGGTTGTATAATAGTATATACGTCCAAATCATGTTGTTTTTTCGAGTTATTTCCACCGATCGATGTTCACTGTGTGAAGACAGAGTCTCTCTAACATTAGCGAGTGCCCGGACCCCATATGGAGTGAGTCCTGCCGGTTCAAAGGTTGACATCCGGTTTCGATCTGCCGATCGGCCACCAGATGGCGCTCTTGAACCGCTAGAGGGTTGAGAGGAGATCAGCACTGTGTGTCAAGGCTGCGGAGGGGAAATATGATTTTTGAAATATTGATATCAAAGACGAGTTACGGCGTCCTCGGCAACTTGAGCATGGCGGGGAATGACGAGTTCCGGCGTTTTCGGCAGTTAAAGTGTTAATGTTTCACATTTTGTTTATCATTTTGGAAATAAATTCTATTTGAATAAATGATATTTTTGAAAGCTAACCTCACCTTTTAATTGCCAAATAATAACATACACTCTTACCAGGGGTCAAAACAATGCAATTGACTGCTCTTTATATAGAAATTAAATGTATATTATGCATAATTGAGTTTGGAATTTTGGCCCGGCCCTCCAACATATTTTTAGTTGCTCATTCGGCCCCCTGGGAAAAATAATTGCCCACCCCTGGTATACGTAATGTGCCCTGATACTCCCATGGTAAAACTCATGTATCACCATTGTTGTATTTTAGTTTACAACATGGTATAATCAAATACAATTATTTAATATAATGGTATTTCCATCATGTTTTGGTCACTACAACATATTATGGAACTACCATGATACTTCTTTGGAAATACCATGATACTATATTTTAAGGGATATCTTGGACCCTGCCATGAAGCCGTGACTGAGATTAATACACCGTCTCCTACAGCTACTGTTTGTGGACAATAAATGTGATTTTCTAAAATATATCCCAATTAGGCTACAGCAAATAAAATAGAATTACCCCTTTCTCTCCTTTCAAATCCTCCAGTCGATGAATGCTCTAGTCGCTCAGTTGCTCTCAGTCGCTCTCAGTCGCTCTCAGTCGTTCTCAGTCGCTCTAGTCACCACTGGTCGCCAATATGATCAGCACCTTGACCTGATGGTGATAGTAATGTGTTTTATTGGCGACCAGTGATGCCAGTGAGTGAGTGTTCATCAAGCTTCCCCAGAAAACCAGAGGAGAACATCTTGGCTGGAGGATTTGAAAGGAGACTTCAGAGAGAAAGGGGTGATTTTATACTGTATTTCAGCAGCGGCTTGTGTTTTCACCCCACTGGCCTTTGTCGAGACTCTTTGAGCTTTCAGTTGATCCCTTCAAAAACACAATGAAGTTAGTTAGGACGAGTTTTGACCTAACCCTCAGAATCCACAGCGGTTCTTTATAGAGCTCTGTATATATACAAAGCTTGTCAATAGAGCTATTCCCACACATACTTTTAGATTGCATGCCAATAGACACTTGATGTCACAAGTTTGAGTACAAGAGCCCTATTTATTGGTCATACTGCAGAGGTTCCTATCTACATTTCTACAACTGGGTACACATGTAAAATTACATTTCATATTCCTATACTGCCATACAAAAAGCAAAAAGCAGTTAACTTCAATAACTGCTGTTTGCTTTTGTAGGGCATACTCTGCCTCTGTGTGTGTGTATTTATAGTATACCACTATATCTGTAGCCTACCCCTCTACATGTGTGTATATACTGTATATATAAACCTCTAGTCTACGTATAGTATATGGGTACTCAATACTGCTATGCCTTTGTAGGGCAGTATAAGCATGCATGCCTGTATGTAGAAGACTCCAATGCAATGTCACTATTTATTAACCCATTTAATCCTAATGGTCACATTTGTGATACTTTTCTTTTTTTACTTCTAGAAGCTCTAGAAGCATGGTAGTTTGCTCTGGATTAAAATTAACTTTCACAAGAAACAACATGTTGTCTACTTTCAAATTGTATAAATGTCATGTGACTAGCTTGAATCATCACATGACCAGGCCAGTCTACTTACTGTTTGTCCATGCAGCACAAAATGGCTGCCAGAACACCCCACAAAAAGAAGTAAGTACAACATCTTACTTTACAGATTAAACTATAGTATGTTGTATATGTACTAATTAAAGGGTATTCTACTGATATGTAATGACAATGATATGCTTGCATGGATATTTTAACCTCAAGAGGTGGAAATGTAACCATGGTCACAAAAGTGACCATTGGGATAAAAATAGTCAGAAATGGGCGATTTTGACGATTTATCTTATTCATCCACATTTTTTGATGACCACCCAGACTACACATGATGACCACCCAGACTACATGATGACCACCCAGACTACACATAATGACCACCCAGACTACACATGATGACCACCCAGACTACACATGATGACCACCCAGACTACACATAATGACCACCCAGACTACACATAATGACCACCCCAGACTACATGATGACCACCCAGACTACATAATGACCACCCAGACTACACATAATGACCACCCAGACTACACATAATGACCACCCAGACTACATGATGACCACCCAGACTACATAATGACCACCCAGACTACACATAATGACCACCCAGACTACATGATGACCACCCAGACTACATGATGACCACCCAGACTACATGATGACCACCCAGACTACCCAGACTACATAATGACCACCCCTCACAACGCTTCTTCATGCTGCTGCCCTCCGGGAGGAGAATGAGGAGCCTCCGAGCTGCAGGACCAGCAGACTAAGAGACAGCTTCATACACCAGGCTGTCAGGAAGCTGAACTCTCTCCCAGCCCCCCCACGCCACACACACAGCCCCCCCCCCCCCTCTCGTACCTGCCTCCACAGAACCTGGACTAACCCCCCCCCCCCCCCCCCCCCCCCCCACACACATACACACACACACCCAGCTCCCCCCCCCTCTCTTACCTGCCTCCACAGAACCTGGACTAAACC